>NW_026698742.1:0-116276 GCF_030435755.1 Ochotona princeps | reverse complement strand
AACCACTCGGCTGATCCTTCATCAATATGCCCTTCACCAACATGCAGTGTTTCCTTGATTGAATTAGCTCTCACACCATATTTGCGTCTAGAGCCTTTGCATTGAGGGCTATCTGAAAACGGCTGTGGCGCTGAAGTTGCCTGTGAATGTGGAGTTGGTGGCATGTGAAACCCGCATGTGGAGCAATCGTTTTGTGTGGGATGCTCTACCAGGTTCATTTCAGTCCTAGCCCATACAAAGGGCACTAAGCATAGAGTGTGAAAACTGAGTTCCTTGAGAGCTGCTTGGAAGCCTGATGGTTGTGAAGTTAGTGAGCCAAATGGAGTTGTTCTCCCACAAGAACCACTCGGCTGATCCCTTCTTCAATATTCCCTTCACCAACATGCAGTGTTTCCTTGATTGAATTAGCTCTCACACCAATATTTGCGTCTAGAGCCTTTGCATTGAGGGCTATCTGAAAATGGCTGTGGCGCTGAGTTGCCTGTGAATGTGGAGTTGGTGGCATGTGAAACCCGCATGTGGAGCATTCGTTTGTGTGGGATGCTCTACCAGGTTCATTCCTAGATAATGCACTCAAAGGGCACTAAGCATAGAGTGTGAAAACTGAGTTTCCTTGAGAGCTGCTTGGAAGCCTGATGGTGTGTGGAAGTTAGTGAGCCAAATGGAGTTGTTCTCCCACAAGAACCACTCGGCTGATCCTTCTTCAATATGCCCTTCACCAACATGCAGTGTTTCCTTGATTGAATTAGCTCTCACACCAATATTGCGTCTAGAGCCTTTGCATTGAGGGCTATCTGAAAACGGCTGTGGCGCTGAAGTTGCCTGTCAATGTGGAGTTGGTGGCATGTGAAACCCGCATGTGGAGCATTCGTTTTGTGTGGGATGCTCTACCAGGTTCATTCAGTCCTAGCCATACAAAGGGCACTAAGCATAGAGTGTGAAAACTGAGTTTTCTTGAGAGCTGCTTGGAAGCCTGATGGTGTGTGAAGTTAGTGAGCCAAATGGAGTTGTTCTCCCACAAGAACCACTCGGCTGATCCTTCTTCAATATGCCCTTCACCAACATGGCAGTGTTTCCTTGATTGAATTAGCTCTCACACCAATATTTGCGTCTAGAGCCTTTTGCATTGAGGGCTATCTGAAAACGGCTGTGGCGCTGAAGTTTGCCTGTGAATGTGGAGTTGGTGGCATGTGAAACCCGCATGTGGAGCATTCGTTTGTGTGGGATGCTCACCAAGCTTCTTTTCAGTCCTAGGCACTCAAAGGGCACTAAGCATAGAGTGTAGAAAACTGAGTTTCCTTGAGAGCTGCTTGGAAGCCTGATGGTGTGTGAAGTTAGTGAGCCAAATGGAGTTGTTCTCCCACAAGAACCACTCGGCTGATCCTTCTTCAATATGCCCTTCACCAACCATGCAGTGTTTCCTTGATTGAATTAGCTCTCACACCAATATTTTGCGTCTAGAGCCCCTTTGCATTGAGGGCTATCTGAAAACGGCTGTGGCGCTGAAGTTGCCTGTCAATGTGGAGTTGGTGGCATGTGAAACCCGCATGTGGAGCATTCGTTTATGTGGGATGCTCACCAAGCTTCTTTTCAGTCCTAGGCACTCAAAGGGCACTAAGCATACAGTGTGAAAACTGAGTTTCCTTGAGAGCTGCTTGGAAGCCTGATGGTGTGTGAAGTTAGTGAGCCAAATGGAGTTGTTCTCCCACAAGAACCACTCGGCTGATCCTTCTTCAATATGCCCTTCACCAACATGCAGTGTTTCCTTGATTGAATTAGCTCTCACACCAATATTTGCGTCTAGAGCCTTTGCATTGAGGGCTATCTGAAAACGGCTGTGGCGCTGAAGTTGCCTGTGAATGTGGAGTTGGTGGCATGTGAAACCCGCATGTGGAGCATTCGTTTGTGTGGGATGCTCTACCAGGTTCATTTCAGTCCTAGCCATACAAAGGGCACTAAGCATAGAGTGTGAAAACTGAGTTTCCTTGAGAGCTGCTTGGAAGCCTGATGGTGTGTGAAGTTAGTGAGCCAAATGGAGTTGTTCTCCCACAAGAACCACTCGGCTGATCCTTCTTCAATATGCCCTTCACCAACATGCAGTGTTTCCTTGATTGAATTAGCTCTCACACCAATATTTGCGTCTAGAGCCTTTGCATTGAGGGCTATCTGAAAACGGCTGTGGCGCTGAAGTTGCCTGTCAATGTGGAGTTGGTGGCATGTGAAACCCGCATGTGGAGCATTCGTTTGTGTGGGATGCTCTACCAGGTTCATTTCAGTCCTAGCCATACAAAGGGCACTAAGCATAGAGTGTGAAAACTGAGTTTCCTTGAGAGCTGCTTGGAAGCCTGATGGTGTGTGAAGTTAGTGAGCCAAATGGAGTTGTTCTCCCACAAGAACCACTCGGCTGATCCTTCTTCAATATGCCCTTCACCAACATGCAGTGTTTCCTTGATTGAATTAGCTCTCACACCAATATTTGCGTCTAGAGCCTTTGCTTTGAGGGCTATCTGAAAACGGCTGTGGCGCTGAAGTTGCCTGTGAATGTGGAGTTGGTGGCATGTGAAACCCGCATGTGGAGCATTCGTTTGTGTGGGATGCTCTACCAGGTTCATTTCAGTCCTAGCCATACAAAGGGCACTAAGCATAGAGTGTGAAAACTGAGTTTCCTTGAGAGCTGCTTGGAAGCCTGATGGTGTGTGAAGTTAGTGAGCCAAATGGAGTTGTTCTCCCACAAGAACCACTCGGCTGATCCTTCTTCAATATGCCCTTCACCAACATGCAGTGTTTCCTTGATTGAATTAGCTCTCACACCAATATTTGCGTCTAGAGCCTTTGCATTGAGGGCTATCTGAAAATGGCTGTGGCGCTGAAGTTGCCTGTGAATGTGGAGTTGGTGGCATGTGAAACCCGCATGTGGAGCATTCGTTTGTGTGGGATGCTCTACCAGGTTCATTCCTAGATAATGCACTCAAAGGGCACTAAGCATAGAGTGTGAAAACTGAGTTTCCTTGAGAGCTGCTTGGAAGCCTGATGGTGTGTGAAGTTAGTGAGCCAAATGGAGTTGTTCTCCCACAAGAACCACTCGGCTGATCCTTCTTCAATATGCCCTTCACCAACATGCAGTGTTTCCTTGATTGAATTAGCTCTCACACCAATATTTGCATCTAGAGCCTTTGCTTTGAGGGCTATCTGAAAACGGCTGTGGCGCTGAAGTTGCCTGTGAATGTGGAGTTGGTGGCATGTGAAACCCGCATGTGGAGCATTCATTTGTGTGGCTGACCAAGCTCTACCAGGTTCATTCCTAGATAATGCACTCAAAGGGCACTAAACATAGAGCGTGAAACCTGAGTTTCCTTGAGAGCTGCTTGGAAGCCTGATGGTGTGTGAAGTTAGTGAGCCAAATGGAGTTGTTCTCCCACAAGAACCACTCGGCTGATCCTTCTTCAATATGCCCTTCACCAACATGCAGTGTTTCCTTGATTGAATTAGCTCTCACACCAATATTTGCGTCTAGAGCCTTTGCATTGAGGGCTATCTGAAAACGGCTGTGGCGCTGAAGTTGCCTCTGAATGTGGAGTTGGTGGCATGTGAAACCCGCATGTGGAGCATTCGTTTGTGTGGGATGCTCTACCAGGTTCATTTCAGTCCTAGCCATACAAAGGGCACTAAGCATAGAGTGTGAAAACTGAGTTTCCTTGAGAGCTGCTTGGAAGCCTGATGGTGTGTGAAGTTAGTGAGCCAAATGGAGTTGTTCTCCCACAAGAACCACTCGGCTGATCCTTCTTCAATATGCCCTTCACCAACATGCAGTGTTTCCTTGATTGAATTAGCTCTCACACCAATATTTGCGTCTAGAGCCTTTGCATTGAGGGCTATCTGAAAACGGCTGTGGCGCTGAAGTTGCCTGTGAATGTGGAGTTGGTGGCATGTGAAACCCGCATGTGGAGCATTCGTTTGTGTGGGATGCTCTACCAGGTTCATTTCAGTCCTAGCCATACAAAGGGCACTAAGCATAGAGTGTGAAAACTGAGTTTCCTTGAGAGCTGCTTGGAAGCCTGATGGTGTGTGAAGTTAGTGAGCCAAATGGAGTTGTTCTCCCACAAGAACCACTCGGCTGATCCTTCTTCAATATGCCCTTCACCAACATGCAGTGTTTCCTTGATTGAATTAGCTCTCACACCAATATTTGCGTCTAGAGCCTTTGCATTGAGGGCTATCTGAAAACGGCTGTGGCGCTGAAGTTGCCTGTGAATGTGGAGTTGGTGGCATGTGAAACCCGCATGTGGAGCATTCGTTTGTGTGGGATGCTCTACCAGGTTCATTTCAGTCCTAGCCATACAAAGGGCACTAAGCATAGAGTGTGAAAACTGAGTTTCCTTGAGAGCTGCTTGGAAGCCTGATGGTGTGTGAAGTTAGTGAGCCAAATGGAGTTGTTCTCCCACAAGAACCACTCGGCTGATCCTTCTTCAATATGCCCTTCACCAACATGCAGTGTTTCCTTGATTGAATTAGCTCTCACACCAATATTTGCGTCTAGAGCCTTTGCTTTGAGGGCTATCTGAAAATGGCTGTGGCGCTGAAGTTGCCTGTGAATGTGGAGTTGGTGGCATGTGAAACCCGCATGTGGAGCATTCGTTTGTGTGGGATGCTCTACCAGGTTCATTCCTAGATAATGCACTCAAAGGGCACTAAGCATAGAGTGTGAAAACTGAGTTTCCTTGAGAGCTGCTTGGAAGCCTGATGGTGTGTGAAGTTAGTGAGCCAAATGGAGTTGTTCTCCCACAAGAACCACTCGGCTGATCCTTCTTCAATATGCCCTTCACCAACATGCAGTGTTTCCTTGATTGAATTAGCTCTCACACCAATATTTGCGTCTAGAGCCTTTGCATTGAGGGCTATCTGAAAACGGCTGTGGCGCTGAAGTTGCCTGTCAATGTGGAGTTGGTGGCATGTGAAACCCGCATGTGGAGCATTCGTTTGTGTGGGATGCTCTACCAGGTTCATTTCAGTCCTAGCCATACAAAGGGCACTAAGCATAGAGTGTGAAAACTGAGTTTCCTTGAGAGCTGCTTGGAAGCCTGATGGTGTGTGAAGTTAGTGAGCCAAATGGAGTTGTTCTCCCACAAGAACCACTCGGCTGATCCTTCTTCAATATGCCCTTCACCAACATGCAGTGTTTCCTTGATTGAATTAGCTCTCACACCAATATTTGCGTCTAGAGCCTTTGCTTTGAGGGCTATCTGAAAACGGCTGTGGCGCTGAAGTTGCCTGTGAATGTGGAGTTGGTGGCATGTGAAACCCGCATGTGGAGCATTCGTTTGTGTGGGATGCTCTACCAGGTTCATTCCTAGATAATGCACTCAAAGGGCACTAAGCATAGAGTGTGAAAACTGAGTTTCCTTGAGAGCTGCTTGGAAGCCTGATGGTATGTGAAGTTAGTGAGCCAAATGGAGTTGTTCTCCCACAAGAACCACTCGGCTGATCCTTCTTCAATATGCCCTTCACCAACATGCAGTGTTTCCTTGATTGAATTAGCTCTCACACCAATATTTGCGTCTAGAGCCTTTGCTTTGAGGGCTATCTGAAAACGGCTGTGGCGCTGAAGTTGGCTGTGAATGTGGAGTTGGTGGCATGTGAAACCCGCATGTGGAGCATTCGTTTATGTGGGATGCTCTCCAAGCTTCATTTCAGTCCTAGGCACTCAAAGGGCACAAAGCATAGAGTTTGAAAACTGAGTTTCCTTGAGAGCTGCTTGGAAGCCTGATGGTGTGTGAAGTTAGTGAGCCAAATGGAGTTGTTCTCCCACAAGAACTACTCGGCTGATCCTTCTTCAATATGCCCTTCACCAACATGCAGTGTTTCCTTGATTGAATTAGCTCTCACACCAATATTTGCGTCTAGAGCCTTTGCATTGAGGGCTATCTGAAAACGGCTGTGGCGCTGAAGTTGCCTGTGAATGTGGAGTTGGTGGCATGTGAAACCCGCATGTGGAGCATTCGTTTGTGTGGGATGCTCTACCAGGTTCATTCCTAGATAATGCACTCAAAGGGCACTAAGCATAGAGTGTGAAAACTGAGTTTCCTTGAGAGCTGCTTGGAAGCCTGATGGTGTGTGAAGTTAGTGAGCCAAATGGAGTTGTTCTCCCACAAGAACCACTCGGCTGATCCTTCTTCAATATGCCCTTCACCAACATGCAGTGTTTCCTTGATTGAATTAGCTCTCACACCAATATTTGCGTCTAGAGCCTTTGCATTGAGGGCTATCTGAAAACGGCTGTGGCGCTGAAGTTGGCTGTGAATGTGGAGTTGGTGGCATGTGAAACCCGCATGTGGAGCATTCGTTTATGTGGGATGCTCTCCAAGCTTCATTTCAGTCCTAGGCACTCAAAGGGCACAAAGCATACAGTTTGAAAACTGAGTTTCCTTGAGAGCTGCTTGGAAGCCTGATGGTGTGTGAAGTTAGTGAGCCAAATGGAGTTGTTCTCCCACAAGAACCACTCGGCTGATCCTTCTTCAATATGCCCTTCACCAACATGCAGTGTTTCCTTGATTGAATTAGCTCTCACACCAATATTTGCGTCTAGAGCCTTTGCTTTGAGGGCTATCTGAAAACGGCTGTGGCGCTGAAGTTGCCTGTGAATGTGGAGTTGGTGGCATGTGAAACCCGCATGTGGAGCATTCGTTTGTGTGGGATGCTCTACCAGGTTCATTCCTAGATAATGCACTCAAAGGGCACTAAGCATAGAGTGTGAAAACTGAGTTTCCTTGAGAGCTGCTTGGAAGCCTGATGGTGTGTGAAGTTAGTGAGCCAAATGGAGTTGTTCTCCCACAAGAACCACTCGGCTGATCCTTCTTCAATATGCCCTTCACCAACATGCAGTGTTTCCTTGATTGAATTAGCTCTCACACCAATATTTGCGTCTAGAGCCTTTGCTTTGAGGGCTATCTGAAAACGGCTGTGGCGCTGAAGTTGCCTGTGAATGTGGAGTTGGTGGCATGTGAAACCCGCATGTGGAGCATTCGTTTGTGTGGGATGCTCTACCAGGTTCATTCCTAGATAATGCACTCAAAGGGCACTAAGCATAGAGTGTGAAAACTGAGTTTCCTTGAGAGCTGCTTGGAAGCCTGATGGTGTGTGAAGTTAGTGAGCCAAATGGAGTTGTTCTCCCACAAGAACCACTCGGCTGATCCTTCTTCAATATGCCCTTCACCAACTGCAGTGTTTCTTTGATTGAATTAGCTCTCACACCAATATTTGCGTCTAGAGCCTTTGCATTGAGGGCTATCTGAAAACGGCTGTGGCGCTGAAGTTGCCTGTGAATGTGGAGTTGGTGTCATGTGAAACCCGCATGTGGAGCATTCGTTTGTGTGGGATGCTCTCCAAGCTTCATTTCAGTCCTAGGCACTCAAAGGGCACAAAGCATAGAGTTTGAAAACTGAGTTTCCTTGAGAGCTGCTTGGAAGCCTGATGGTGTGTGAAGTTAGTGAGCCAAATGGAGTTGTTCTCCCACAAGAACCACTCGGCTGATCCTTCTTCAATATGCCCTTCACCAACATGCAGTGTTTCCTTGATTGAATTAGCTCTCACACCAATATTTGCGTCTAGAGCCTTTGCATTGAGGGCTATCTGAAAACGGCTGTGCCGCTGAAGTTGCCTGTGAATGTGGAGTTGGTGGCATGTGAAACCCGCATGTGGAGCATTCGTTTGTGTGGGATGCTCTACCAGGTTCATTCCTAGATAATGCACTCAAAAGGCACTAAGCATAGAGTGTGAAAACTGAGTTTCCTTGAGAGCTGCTTGGAAGCCTGATGGTGTGTGAAGTTAGTGAGCCAAATGGAGTTGTTCTCCCACAAGATCCACTCGGCTGATCCTTCTTCAATATGCCCTTCACCAACATGCAGTGTTTCCTGAATGAATTTGCTCTCACACCAATATTTACGTCTAGAGCCTTTGCATTGAGGGCTATCTGAAAACGGCTGTTGCGCTGAAGTTGCCTGTGAATGTGGAGTAGTGTCATGTGAAACCCGCATGTGGAGCATTCGTTTGTGTGGGATGCTCTACCAGGTTCATTCCTAGATAATGCACTCAAAGGGCACTAAACATAGAGCGTGAAAACCTGAGTTTCCTTGAGAGCTGCTTGGAAGCCTGATGGTGTGTGAAGTTAGTGAGCCAAATGGAGTTGTTCTCCCACAAGAACCACTCGGCTGATCCTTCTTCAATATGCCCTTCACCAACATGCAGTGTTTCCTTGATTGAATTAGCTCTCACACCAATATTTGCGTCTAGAGCCTTTGCATTGAGGGCTATCTGAAAACGGCTGTGGCGCTGAAGTTGCCTGTGAATGTGGAGTTGGTGGCATGTGAAACCCGCATGTGGAGCATTCGTTTGTGTGGGATGCTCTACCAGGTTCATTTCAGTCCTAGCCATACAAAGGGCACTAAGCATAGAGTGTGAAAACTGAGTTTCCTTGAGAGCTGCTTGGAAGCCTGATGGTGTGTGAAGTTAGTGAGCCAAATGGAGTTGTTCTCCCACAAGAACCACTCGGCTGATCCTTCTTCAATATGCCCTTCACCAACATGCAGTGTTTCCTTGATTGAATTAGCTCTCACACCAATATTTGCGTCTAGAGCCTTTGCTTTGAGGGCTATCTGAAAACGGCTGTGGCGCTGAAGTTGCCTGTGAATGTGGAGTTGGTGGCATGTGAAACCCGCATGTGGAGCATTCGTTTGTGTGGGATGCTCTACCAGGTTCATTCCTAGATAATGCACTCAAAGGGCACTAAGCATAGAGTGTGAAAACTGAGTTTCCTTGAGAGCTGCTTGGAAGCCTGATGGTGTGTGAAGTTAGTGAGCCAAATGGAGTTGTTCTCCCACAAGAACCACTCGGCTGATCCTTCTTCAATATGCCCTTCACCAACATGCAGTGTTTCCTTGATTGAATTAGCTCTCACACCAATATTTGCGTCTAGAGCCTTTGCTTTGAGGGCTATCTGAAAACGGCTGTGGCGCTGAAGTTGCCTGTGAATGTGGGATTGGTGGCATGTGAAACCCGCATGTGGAGCATTCGTTTGTGTGGGATGCTCTACCAGGTTCATTCCTAGATAATGCACTCAAAGGGCACTAAGCATAGAGTGTGAAAACTGAGTTTCCTTGAGAGCTGCTTGGAAGCCTGATGGTGTGTGAAGTTAGTGAGCCAAATGGAGTTGTTCTCCCACAAGAACCACTCGGCTGATCCTTCTTCAATATGCCCTTCACCAACATGCAGTGTTTCCTTGATTGAATTAGCTCTCACACCAATATTTGCGTCTAGAGCCTTTGCATTGAGGGCTATCTGAAAACGGCTGTGGCGCTGAAGTTGCCTGTGAATGTGGAGTTGGTGGCATGTGAAACCCGCATGTGGAGCATTCGTTTGTGTGGGATGCTGACCAAGCTTTATTTCAGTCCTAGGCACACAAAGGGCACTAAGCATAGAGTGTGAAAACTGAGTTTCCTTGAGAGCTGCTTGGAAGCCTGATGGTGTGTGAAGTTAGTGAGCCAAATGGAGTTGTTCTCCCACAAGAACCACTCGGCTGATCCTTCTTCAATATGCCCTTCACCAACATGCAGTGTTTCCTTGATTGAATTAGCTCTCACACCAATATTTGCGTCTAGAGCCTTTGCATTGAGGGCTATCTGAAAACGGCTGTGGCGCTGAAGTTGCCTGTGAATGTGGAGTTGGTGGCATGTGAAACCCGCATGTGGAGCATTCGTTTGTGTGGGATGCTGACCAAGCTTCATTTCAGTCCTAGGCACACAAAGGGCACTAAGCATAGAGTGTGAAAACTGAGTTTCCTTGAGAGCTGCTTGGAAGCCTGATGGTGTGTGAAGTTAGTGAGCCAAATGGAGTTGTTCTCCCACAAGAACCACTCGGCTGATCCTTCTTCAATATGCCCTTCACCAACATGCAGTGTTTCCTTGATTGAATTAGCTCTCACACCAATATTTGCGTCTAGAGCCTTTGCATTGAGGGCTATCTGAAAACGGCTGTGGCGCTGAAGTTGCCTGTGAATGTGGAGTTGGTGGCATGTGAAACCCGCATGTGGAGCATTCGTTTGTGTCGGATGCTCTACCAGGTTCATTCCTAGATAATGCACTCAAAGGGCACTAAACATAGAGTGTGAAAACTGAGTTTCCTTGAGAGCTGCTTGGAAGCCTGATGGTGTGTGAAGTTAGTGAGCCAAATGGAGTTGTTCTCCCACAAGAACCACTCGGCTGATCCTTCTTCAATATGCCCTTCACCAACATGCAGTGTTTCCTTGATTGAATTAGCTCTCACACCAATATTTGCGTCTAGAGCCTTTGCTTTGAGGGCTATCTGAAAACGGCTGTGGCGCTGAAGTTGCCTGTGAATGTGGAGTTGGTGGCATGTGAAACCCGCATGTGGAGCATTCGTTTGTGTGGAATGCTGACCAAGCTTCATTTCAGTCCTAGGCACTCAAAGGGCACTAAGCATAGAGTGTGAAAACTGAGTTTCCTTGAGAGCTGCTTGGAAGCCTGATGGTGTGTGAAGTTAGTGAGCCAAATGGAGTTGTTCTCCCACAAGAACCACTCGGCTGATCCTTCTTCAATATGCCCTTCATCAACATGCAGTGTTTCCTTGATTGAATTAGCTCTCACACCAATATTTGCGTCTAGAGCCTTTGCATTGAGGGCTATCTGAAAACGGCTGTGGCGCTGAAGTTGCCTGTGAATGTGGAGTTGGTGGCATGTGAAACCCGCATGTGGAGCATTCGTTTGTGTGGGATGCTCTACCAGGTTCATTCCTAGATAATGCACTCAAAGGGCACTAAGCATAGAGTGTGAAAACTGAGTTTCCTTGAGAGCTGCTTGGAAGCCTGATGGTGTGTGAAGTTAGTGAGCCAAATGGAGTTGTTCTCCCACAAGAACCACTCGGCTGATCCTTCTTCAATATGCCCTTCACCAACATGCAGTGTTTCCTTGATTGAATTAGCTCTCACACCAATATTTGCGTCTAGAGCCTTTGCTTTGAGGGCTATCTGAAAACGGCTGTGGCGCTGAAGTTGCCTGTGAATGTGGAGTTGGTGGCATGTGAAACCCGCATGTGGAGCATTCGTTTGTGTGGAATGCTGACCAAGCTTCATTTCAGTCCTAGGCACACAAAGGGCACTAAGCATAGAGTGTGAAAACTGAGTTTCCTTGAGAGCTGCTTGGAAGCCTGATGGTGTGTGAAGTTAGTGAGCCAAATGGAGTTGTTCTCCCACAAGAACCACTCGGCTGATCCTTCTTCAATATGCCCTTCACCAACATGCAGTGTTTCCTTGATTGAATTAGCTCTCACACCAATATTTGCGTCTAGAGCCTTTGCATTGAGGGCTATCTGAAAACGGCTGTGGCGCTGAAGTTGCCTGTGAATGTGGAGTTGGTGGCATGTGAAACCCGCATGTGGAGCATTCGTTTGTGTGGGATGCTCTACCAGGTTCATTCCTAGATAATACACTCAAAGGGCACTAAGCATAGAGTGTGAAAACTGAGTTTCCTTGAGAGCTGCTTGGAAGCCTGATGGTGTGTGAAGTTAGTGAGCCAAATGGAGTTGTTCTCCCACAAGAACCACTCGGCTGATCCTTCTTCAATATGCCCTTCACCAACATGCAGTGTTTCCTTGATTGAATTAGCTCTCACACCAATATTTGCGTCTAGAGCCTTTGCTTTGAGGGCTATCTGAAAACGGCTGTGGCACTGATGTTGCCTGTGAATGTGGAGTTGGTGGCATGTGAAACCCGCATGTGGAGCATTCGTTTGTGTGGGATGCTCTACCAGGTTCATTCCTAGATAATGCACTCAAAGGGCACTAAGCATAGAGTGTGAAAACTGAGTTTCCTTGAGAGCTGCTTGGAAGCCTGATGGTGTGTGAAGTTAGTGAGCCAAATGGAGTTGTTCTCCCACAAGAACCACTCGGCTGATCCTTCTTCAATATGCCCTTCACCAACATGCAGTGTTTCCTTGATTGAATTAGCTCTCACACCAATATTTGCGTCTAGAGCCTTTGCATTGAGGGCTATCTGAAAACGGCTGTTGCGCTGAAGTTGCCTGTGAATGTGGAGTTGGTGGCATGTGAAACCCGCATGTGGAGCATTAGTTTGTGTGGGATGCTCTACCAGGTTCATTCCTAGATAATGCACTCAAAGGGCACTAAGCATAGAGTGTGAAAACTGAGTTTCCTTGAGAGCTGCTTGGAAGCCTGATGGTGTGTGAAGTTAGTGAGCCAAATGGAGTTGTTCTCCCACAAGAACCACTCGGCTGATCCTTCTTCAATATGCCCTTCACCAACATGCAGTGTTTCCTTGATTGAATTAGCTCTCACACCAATATTTGCGTCTAGAGCCTTTGCATTGAGGGCTATCTGAAAACGGCTGTGGCGCTGAAGTTGCCTGTGAATGTGGAGTTGGTGGCATGTGAAACCCGCATGTGGAGCATTCGTTTGTGTGGGATGCTCTACCAGGTTCATTTCAGTCCTAGGCACTCATAGGGCACTAAGCATAGAGTGTGAAAACTGAGTTTCCTTGAGAGCTGCTTGGAAGCCAGATGGAGTGTGAAGTTAGTGAGCCAAATGGAGTTGTTCTCCCACAAGAACCACTCGGCTGATCCTTCTTCAATATGCCCTTCACCAACATGCAGTGTTTCCTTGATTGAATTAGCTCTCACACCAATATTTGCGTCTAGAGCCTTTGCATTGAGGGCTATCTGAAAACGGCTGTGGCGCTGAAGTTGCCTGTGAATGTGGAGTTGGTGGCATGTGAAACCCGCATGTGGAGCATTCGTTTGTGTGGGATGCTCTACCAGGTTCATTCCTAGATAATGCACTCAAAGGGCACTAAGCATAGAGTGTGAAAACTGAGTTTCCTTGAGAGCTGCTTGGAAGCCTGATGGTGTGTGAAGTTAGTGAGCCAAATGGAGTTGTTCTCCCACAAGAACCACTCGGCTGATCCTTCTTCAATATGCCCTTCACCAACATGCAGTGTTTCCTTGATTGAATTAGCTCTCACACCAATATTTGCGTCTAGAGCCTTTGCTTTGAGGGCTATCTGAAAACGGCTGTGGCGCTGAAGTTGCCTGTGAATGTGAAGTTGGTGGCATGTGAAACCCGCATGTGGAGCATTCGTTTGTGTGGGATGCTGACCAAGCTTCATTTCAGTCCTAGGCACACAAAGGGCACTAAGCATAGAGTGTGAAAACTGAGTTTCCTTGAGAGCTGCTTGGAAGCCTGATGGTGTGTGAAGTTAGTGAGCCAAATGGAGTTGTTCTCCCACAAGAACCACTCGGCTGATCCTTCTTCAATATGCCCTTCACCAACATGCAGTGTTTCCTTGATTGAATTAGCTCTCACACCAATATTTGTGTCTAGAGCCTTTGCATTGAGGGCTATCTGAAAACGGCTGTGGCGCTGAAGTTGCCTGTGAATGTGGAGTTGGTGGCATGTGAAACCCGCATGTGGAGCATTCGTTTGTGTGGGATGCTCTACCAGGTTCATTTCAGTCCTAGCCATACAAAGGGCACTAAGCATAGAGTGTGAAAACTGAGTTTCCTTGAGAGCTGCTTGGAAGCCTGATGGTGTGTGAAGTTAGTGAGCCAAATGGAGTTGTTCTCCCACAAGAACCACTCGGCTGATCCTTCTTCAATATGCCCTTCACCAACATGCAGTGTTTCCTTGATTGAATTAGCTCTCACACCAATATTTGCGTCTAGAGCCTTTGCTTTGAGGGCTATCTGAAAACGGCTGTGGCGCTGAAGTTGCCTGTGAATGTGGAGTTGGTGGCATGTGAAACCCGCATGTGGAGCATTCGTTTGTGTGGGATGCTGACCAAGCTTTATTTCAGTCCTAGGCACACAAAGGGCACTAAGCATAGAGTGTGAAAACTGAGTTTCCTTGAGAGCTGCTTGGAAGCCTGATGGTGTGTGAAGTTAGTGAGCCAAATGGAGTTGTTCTCCCACAAGAACCACTCGGCTGATCCTTCTTCAATATGCCCTTCACCAACATGCAGTGTTTCCTTGATTGAATTAGCTCTCACACCAATATTTGCGTCTAGAGCCTTTGCATTGAGGGCTATCTGAAAACGGCTGTGGCGCTGAAGTTGCCTGTGAATGTGGAGTTGGTGGCATGTGAAACCCGCATGTGGAGCATTCGTTTGTGTGGGATGCTGACCAAGCTTCATTTCAGTCCTAGGCACACAAAGGGCACTAAGCATAGAGTGTGAAAACTGAGTTTCCTTGAGAGCTGCTTGGAAGCCTGATGGTGTGTGAAGTTAGTGAGCCAAATGGAGTTGTTCTCCCACAAGATCCACTCGGCTGATCCTTCTTCAATATGCCCTTCACCAACATGCAGTGTTTCCTTGATTGAATTAGCTCTCACACCAATATTTGCGTCTAGAGCCTTTGCATTGAGGGCTATCTGAAAACGGCTGTGGCGCTGAAGTTGCCTGTGAATGTGGAGTTGGTGGCATGTGAAACCCGCATGTGGAGCATTCGTTTGTGTCGGATGCTCTACCAGGTTCATTCCTAGATAATGCACTCAAAGGGCACTAAACATAGAGTGTGAAAACTGAGTTTCCTTGAGAGCTGCTTGGAAGCCTGATGGTGTGTGAAGTTAGTGAGCCAAATGGAGTTGTTCTCCCACAAGAACCACTCGGCTGATCCTTCTTCAATATGCCCTTCACCAACATGCAGTGTTTCCTTGATTGAATTAGCTCTCACACCAATATTTGCGTCTAGAACCTTTGCATTGAGGGCTATCTGAAAACGGCTGTGGCGCTGAAGTTGCCTGTGAATGTGGAGTTGGTGGCATGTGAAACCCGCATGTGGAGCATTCGTTTGTGTGGGATGCTCTACCAGGTTCATTCCTAGATAATGCACTCAAAGGGCACTAAGCATAGAATGTGAAAACTGAGTTTCCTTGAGAGCTGCTTGGAAGCCTGATGGTGTGTGAAGTTAGTGAGCCAAATGGAGTTGTTCTCCCACAAGAACCACTCGGCTGATCCTTCTTCAATATGCCCTTCAGCAACATGCAGTGTTTCCTTGATTGAATTAGCTCTCACACCAATATTTGCGTCTAGAGCCTTTGCTTTGAGGGCTATCTGAAAACGGCTGTGGCGCTGAAGTTGCCTGTGAATGTGGAGTTGGTGGCATGTGAAACCCGCATGTGGAGCATTCGTTTCTGTGGAATGCTGACCAAGCTTCATTTCAGTCCTAGGCACACAAAGGGCACTAAGCATAGAGTGTGAAAACTGAGTTTCCTTGAGAGCTGCTTGGAAGCCTGATGGTGTGTGAAGTTAGTGAGCCAAATGGAGTTGTTCTCCCACAAGAACCACTCGGCTGATCCTTCTTCAATATGCCCTTCATCAACATGCAGTGTTTCCTTGATTGAATTAGCTCTCACACCAATATTTGCGTCTAGAGCCTTTGCATTGAGGGCTATCTGAAAACGGCTGTGGCGCTGAAGTTGCCTGTGAATGTGGAGTTGGTGGCATGTGAAACCCGCATGTGGAGCATTCGTTTGTGTGGGATGCTCTACCAGGTTCATTCCTAGATAATACACTCAAAGGGCACTAAGCATAGAGTGTGAAAACTGAGTTTCCTTGAGAGCTGCTTGGAAGCCTGATGGTGTGTGAAGTTAGTGAGCCAAATGGAGTTGTTCTCCCACAAGAACCACTCGGCTGATCCTTCTTCAATATGCCCTTCACCAACATGCAGTGTTTCCTTGATTGAATTAGCTCTCACACCAATATTTGCGTCTAGAGCCTTTGCTTTGAGGGCTATCTGAAAACGGCTGTGGCGCTGAAGTTGCCTGTGAATGTGGAGTTGGTGGCATGTGAAACCCGCATGTGGAGCATTCGTTTGTGTGGAATGCTGACCAAGCTTCATTTCAGTCCTAGGCACACAAAGGGCACTAAGCATAGAGTGTGAAAACTGAGTTTCCTTGAGAGCTGCTTGGAAGCCTGATGGTGTGTGAAGTTAGTGAGCCAAATGGAGTTGTTCTCCCACAAGAACCACTCGGCTGATCCTTCTTCAATATGCCCTTCACCAACATGCAGTGTTTCCTTGATTGAATTAGCTCTCACACCAATATTTGCGTCTAGAGCCTTTGCATTGAGGGCTATCTGAAAACGGCTGTGGCGCTGAAGTTGCCTGTGAATGTGGAGTTGGTGGCATGTGAAACCCGCATGTGGAGCATTCGTTTGTGTGGGATGCTCTACCAGGTTCATTCCTAGATAATACACTCAAAGGGCACTAAGCATAGAGTGTGAAAACTGAGTTTCCTTGAGAGCTGCTTGGAAGCCTGATGGTGTGTGAAGTTAGTGAGCCAAATGGAGTTGTTCTCCCACAAGAACCACTCGGCTGATCCTTCTTCAATATGCCCTTCACCAACATGCAGTGTTTCCTTGATTGAATTAGCTCTCACACCAATATTTGCGTCTAGAGCCTTTGCTTTGAGGGCTATCTGAAAACGGCTGTGGCACTGATGTTGCCTGTGAATGTGGAGTTGGTGGCATGTGAAACCCGCATGTGGAGCATTCGTTTGTGTGGGATGCTCTACCAGGTTCATTCCTAGATAATGCACTCAAAGGGCACTAAGCATAGAGTGTGAAAACTGAGTTTCCTTGAGAGCTGCTTGGAAGCCTGATGGTGTGTGAAGTTAGTGAGCCAAATGGAGTTGTTCTCCCACAAGAACCACTCGGCTGATCCTTCTTCAATATGCCCTTCACCAACATGCAGTGTTTCCTTGATTGAATTAGCTCTCACACCAATATTTGCGTCTAGAGCCTTTGCATTGAGGGCTATCTGAAAACGGCTGTGGCGCTGAAGTTGCCTGTGAATGTGGAGTTGGTGGCATGTGAAACCCGCATGTGGAGCATTCGTTTGTGTGGGATGCTCTACCAGGTTCATTCCTAGATAATGCACTCAAAGGGCACTAAGCATAGAGTGTGAAAACTGAGTTTCCTTGAGAGCTGCTTGGAAGCCTGATGGTGTGTGAAGTTAGTGAGCCAAATGGAGTTGTTCTCCCACAAGAACCACTCGGCTGATCCTTCTTCAATATGCCCTTCACCAACATGCAGTGTTTCCTTGATTGAATTAGCTCTCACAGCAATATTTGCGTCTAGAGCCTTTGCATTGAGGGCTATCTGAAAACGGCTGTGGCGCTGAAGTTGCCTGTGAATGTGGAGTTGGTGGCATGTGAAACCCGCATGTGGAGCATTCGTTTGTGTGGGATGCTCTACCAGGTTCATTTCAGTCCTAGCCATACAAAGGGCACTAAGCATAGAGTGTGAAAACTGAGTTTCCTTGAGAGCTGCTTGGAAGCCTGATGGTGTGTGAAGTTAGTGAGCCAAATGGAGTTGTTCTCCCACAAGAACCACTCGGCTGATCCTTCTTCAATATGCCCTTCACCAACATGCAGTGTTTCCTTGATTGAATTAGCTCTCACACCAATATTTGCGTCTAGAGCCTTTGCATTGAGGGCTATCTGAAAACGGCTGTGGCGCTGAAGTTGCCTGTGAATGTGGAGTTGGTGGCATGTGAAACCCGCATGTGGAGCATTCGTTTGTGTGGCTGACCAAGCTCTACCAGGTTCATTCCTAGATAATGCACTCAAAGGGCACTAAGCATAGAGTGTGAAAACTGAGTTTCCTTGAGAGCTGCTTGGAAGCCTGATGGTGTGTGAAGTTAGTGAGCCAAATGGAGTTGTTCTCCCACAAGAACCACTCGGCTGATCCTTCTTCAATATGCCCTTCACCAACATGCAGTGTTTCCTTGATTGAATTAGCTCTCACACCAATATTTGCGTCTAGAGCCTTTGCATTGAGGGCTATCTGAAAACGGCTGTTGCGCTGAAGTTGCCTGTGAATGTGGAGTTGGTGGCATGTGAAACCCGCATGTGGAGCATTCGTTTGTGTGGGATGCTCTACCAGGTTCATTCCTAGATAATGCACTCAAAGGGCACTAAGCATAGAGTGTGAAAACTGAGTTTCCTTGAGAGCTGCTTGGAAGCCTGATGGTGTGTGAAGTTAGTGAGCCAAATGGAGTTGTTCTCCCACAAGAACCACTCGGCTGATCCTTCTTCAATATGCCCTTCACCAACATGCAGTGTTTCCTTGATTGAATTAGCTCTCACAGCAATATTTGCGTCTAGAGCCTTTGCATTGAGGGCTATCTGAAAACGGCTGTGGCGCTGAAGTTGCCTGTGAATGTGGAGTTGGTGGCATGTGAAACCCGCATGTGGAGCATTCGTTTGTGTGGGATGCTCTACCAGGTTCATTTCAGTCCTAGGCACTCATAGGGCACTAAGCATAGAGTGTGAAAACTGAGTTTCCTTGAGAGCTGCTTGGAAGCCTGATGGTGTGTGAAGTTAGTGAGCCAAATGGAGTTGTTCTCCCACAAGAACCACTCGGCTGATCCTTCTTCAATATGCCCTTCACCAACATGCAGTGTTTCCTTGATTGAATTAGCTCTCACACCAATATTTGCGTCTAGAGCCTTTGCATTGAGGGCTATCTGAAAACGGCTGTGGCGCTGAAGTTGCCTGTGAATGTGGAGTTGGTGGCATGTGAAACCCGCATGTGGAGCATTCGTTTGTGTGGGATGCTCTACCAGGTTCATTCCTAGATAATGCACTCAAAGGGCACTAAGCATAGAGTGTGAAAACTGAGTTTCCTTGAGAGCTGCTTGGAAGCCTGATGGTGTGTGAAGTTAGTGAGCCAAATGGAGTTGTTCTCCCACAAGAACCACTCGGCTGATCCTTCTTCAATATGCCCTTCACCAACATGCAGTGTTTCCTTGATTGAATTAGCTCTCACACCAATATTTGCGTCTAGAGCCTTTGCTTTGAGGGCTATCTGAAAACGGCTGTGGCGCTGAAGTTGCCTGTGAATGTGAAGTTGGTGGCATGTGAAACCCGCATGTGGAGCATTCGTTTGTGTGGGATGCTGACCAAGCTTCATTTCAGTCCTAGGCACACAAAGGGCACTAAGCATAGAGTGTGAAAACTGAGTTTCCTTGAGAGCTGCTTGGAAGCCTGATGGTGTGTGAAGTTAGTGAGCCAAATGGAGTTGTTCTCCCACAAGAACCACTCGGCTGATCCTTCTTCAATATGCCCTTCACCAACATGCAGTGTTTCCTTGATTGAATTAGCTCTCACACCAATATTTGTGTCTAGAGCCTTTGCATTGAGGGCTATCTGAAAACGGCTGTGGCGCTGAAGTTGCCTGTGAATGTGGAGTTGGTGGCATGTGAAACCCGCATGTGGAGCATTCGTTTGTGTGGGATGCTCTACCAGGTTCATTTCAGTCCTAGGCACTCATAGGGCACTAAGCATAGAGTGTGAAAACTGAGTTTCCTTGAGAGCTGCTTGGAAGCCTGATGGTGTGTGAAGTTAGTGAGCCAAATGGAGTTGTTCTCCCACAAGAACCACTCGGCTGATCCTTCTTCAATATGCCCTTCACCAACATGCAGTGTTTCCTTGATTGAATTAGCTCTCACACCAATATTTGCGTCTAGAGCCTTTGCTTTGAGGGCTATCTGAAAACGGCTGTGGCGCTGAAGTTGCCTGTGAATGTGGAGTTGGTGGCATGTGAAACCCGCATGTGGAGCATTCGTTTGTGTGGGATGCTCTACCAGGTTCATTCCTAGATAATGCACTCAAAGGGCACTAAGCATAGAGTGTGAAAACTGAGTTTCCTTGAGAGCTGCTTGGAAGCCTGATGGTGTGTGAAGTTAGTGAGCCAAATGGAGTTGTTCTCCCACAAGAACCACTCGGCTGATCCTTCTTCAATATGCCCTTCACCAACATGCAGTGTTTCTTTGATTGAATTAGCTCTCACACCAATATTTGCGTCTAGAGCCTTTGCATTGAGGGCTATCTGAAAACGGCTGTGGCGCTGAAGTTGCCTGTGAATGTGGAGTTGGTGTCATGTGAAACCCGCATGTGGAGCATTCGTTTGTGTGGGATGCTCTCCAAGCTTCATTTCAGTCCTAGGCACTCAAAGGGCACAAAGCATAGAGTTTGAAAACTGAGTTTCCTTGAGAGATGCTTGGAAGCCTGATGGTGTGTGAAGTTAGTGAGCCAAATGGAGTTGTTCTCCCACAAGAACTACTCGGCTGATCCTTCTTCAATATGCCCTTCACCAACATGCAGTGTTTCCTTGATTGAATTAGCTCTCACACCAATATTTGCGTCTAGAGCCTTTGCATTGAGGGCTATCTGAAAACGGCTGTGCCGCTGAAGTTGCCTGTGAATGTGGAGTTGGTGGCATGTGAAACCCGCATGTGGAGCATTCGTTTGTGTGGGATGCTCTACCAGGTTCATTCCTAGATAATGCACTCAAAGGGCACTAAGCATAGAGTGTGAAAACTGAGTTTCCTTGAGAGCTGCTTGGAAGCCTGATGGTGTGTGAAGTTAGTGAGCCAAATGGAGTTGTTCTCCCACAAGAACCACTCGGCTGATCCTTCTTCAATATGCCCTTCACCAACATGCAGTGTTTCCTTGATTGAATTAGCTCTCACACCAATATTTGCGTCTAGAGCCTTTGCTTTGAGGGCTATCTGAAAACGGCTGTGGCGCTGAAGTTGCCTGTGAATGTGAAGTTGGTGGCATGTGAAACCCGCATGTGGAGCATTCGTTTGTGTGGGATGCTGACCAAGCTTCATTTCAGTCCTAGGCACACAAAGAGCACTAAGCATAGAGTGTGAAAACTGAGTTTCCTTGAGAGCTGCTTGGAAGCCTGATGGTGTGTGAAGTTAGTGAGCCAAATGGAGTTGTTCTCCCACAAGAACCACTCGGCTGATCCTTCTTCAATATGCCCTTCACCAACATGCAGTGTTTCCTTGATTGAATTAGCTCTCACACCAATATTTGTGTCTAGAGCCTTTGCATTGAGGGCTATCTGAAAACGGCTGTGGCGCTGAAGTTGCCTGTGAATGTGGAGTTGGTGGCATGTGAAACCCGCATGTGGAGCATTCGTTTGTGTGGGATGCTCTACCAGGTTCATTTCAGTCCTAGCCATACAAAGGGCACTAAGCATAGAGTGTGAAAACTGAGTTTCCTTGAGAGCTGCTTGGAAGCCTGATGGTGTGTGAAGTTAGTGAGCCAAATGGAGTTGTTCTCCCACAAGAACCACTCGGCTGATCCTTCTTCAATATGCCCTTCACCAACATGCAGTGTTTCCTTGATTGAATTAGCTCTCACACCAATATTTGCGTCTAGAGCCTTTGCTTTGAGGGCTATCTGAAAACGGCTGTGGCGCTGAAGTTGCCTGTGAATGTGGAGTTGGTGGCATGTGAAACCCGCATGTGGAGCATTCGTTTGTGTGGGATGCTCTACCAGGTTCATTCCTAGATAATGCACTCAAAGGGCACTAAGCATAGAGTGTGAAAACTGAGTTTCCTTGAGAGCTGCTTGGAAGCCTGATGGTGTGTGAAGTTAGTGAGCCAAATGGAGTTGTTCTCCCACAAGAACCACTCGGCTGATCCTTCTTCAATATGCCCTTCACCAACATGCAGTGTTTCTTTGATTGAATTAGCTCTCACACCAATATTTGCGTCTAGAGCCTTTGCATTGAGGGCTATCTGAAAACGGCTGTGGCGCTGAAGTTGCCTGTGAATGTGGAGTTGGTGTCATGTGAAACCCGCATGTGGAGCATTCGTTTGTGTGGGATGCTCTCCAAGCTTCATTTCAGTCCTAGGCACTCAAAGGGCACAAAGCATAGAGTTTGAAAACTGAGTTTCCTTGAGAGCTGCTTGGAAGCCTGATGGTGTGTGAAGTTAGTGAGCCAAATGGAGTTGTTCTCCCACAAGAACTACTCGGCTGATCCTTCTTCAATATGCCCTTCACCAACATGCAGTGTTTCCTTGATTGAATTAGCTCTCACACCAATATTTGCGTCTAGAGCCTTTGCATTGAGGGCTATCTGAAAACGGCTGTGGCGCTGAAGTTGCCTGTGAATGTGGAGTTGGTGGCATGTGAAACCCGCATGTGGAGCATTCGTTTGTGTGGGATGCTCTACCAGGTTCATTCCTAGATAATGCACTCAAAAGGCACTAAGCATAGAGTGTGAAAACTGAGTTTCCTTGAGAGCTGCTTGGAAGCCTGATGGTGTGTGAAGTTAGTGAGCCAAATGGAGTTGTTCTCCCACAAGAACCACTCGGCTGATCCTTCTTCAATATGCCCTTCACCAACATGCAGTGTTTCCTTGATTGAATTAGCTCTCACACCAATATTTGCGTCTAGAGCCTTTGCATTGAGGGCTATCTGAAAACGGCTGTGGCGCTGAAGTTGCCTCTGAATGTGGAGTTGGTGGCATGTGAAACCCGCATGTGGAGCATTCGTTTGTGTGGGATGCTCTACCAGGTTCATTTCAGTCCTAGCCATACAAAGGGCACTAAGCATAGAGTGTGAAAACTGAGTTTCCTTGATAGCTGCTTGGAAGCCTGATGGTGTGTGAAGTTAGTGAGCCAAATGGAGTTGTTCCCCACAAGAACCACTCGGCTGATCCTTCTTCAATATGCCCTTCACCAACATGCAGTGTTTCCTTGATTGAATTAGCTCTCACACCAATATTTGCGTCTAGAGCCTTTGCATTGAGGGCTATCTGAAAACGGCTGTGGCGCTGAAGTTGCCTGTGAATGTGGAGTTGGTGGCATGTGAAACCCGCATGTGGAGCATTCGTTTGTGTGGGATGCTCTACCAGGTTCATTCCTAGATAATGCACTCAAAGGGCACTAAGCATAGAGTGTGAAAACTGAGTTTCCTTGAGAGCTGCTTGGAAGCCTGATGGTGTGTGAAGTTAGTGAGCCAAATGGAGTTGTTCTCCCACAAGATCCACTCGGCTGATCCTTCTTCAATATGCCCTTCACCAACATGCAGTGTTTCCTTGAATGAATTTGCTCTCACACCAATATTTACGTCTAGAGCCTTTGCATTGAGGGCTATCTGAAAACGGCTGTGGCGCTGAAGTTGCCTGTGAATGTGGAGTAGGTGTCATGTGAAACCCGCATGTGGAGCATTCGTTTGTGTGGGATGCTCTACCAGGTTCATTCCTAGATAATGCACTCAAAGGGCACTAAACATAGAGCGTGAAACCTGAGTTTCCTTGAGAGCTGCTTGGAAGCCTGATGGTGTGTGAAGTTAGTGAGCCAAATGGAGTTGTTCTCCCACAAGAACCACTCGGCTGATCCTTCTTCAATATGCCCTTCACCAACATGCAGTGTTTCCTTGATTGAATTAGCTCTCACACCAATATTTGCGTCTAGAGCCTTTGCATTGAGGGCTATCTGAAAACGGCTGTGGCGCTGAAGTTGCCTGTGAATGTGGAGTTGGTGGCATGTGAAACCCGCATGTGGAGCATTCGTTTGTGTGGGATGCTCTACCAGGTTCATTTCAGTCCTAGGCACACAAAGGGCACTAAGCATAGAGTGTGAAAACTGAGTTTCCTTGAGAGCTGCTTGGAAGCCTGATGGTGTGTGAAGTTAGTGAGCCAAATGGAGTTGTTCTCCCACAAGAACCACTCGGCTGATCCTTCTTCAATATGCCCTTCACCAACATGCAGTGTTTCCTTGATTGAATTAGCTCTCACACCAATATTTGCGTCTAGAGCCTTTGCTTTGAGGGCTATCTGAAAACGGCTGTGGCGCTGAAGTTGCCTGTGAATGTGGAGTTGGTGGCATGTGAAACCCGCATGTGGAGCATTCGTTTGTGTGGGATGCTCTACCAGGTTCATTCCTAGATAATGCACTCATAGGGCACTAAGCATAGAGTGTGAAAACTGAGTTTCCTTGAGAGCTGCTTGGAAGCCTGATGGTGTGTGAAGTTAGTGAGCCAAATGGAGTTGTTCTCCCACAAGAACCACTCGGCTGATCCTTCTTCAATATGCCCTTCACCAACATGCAGTGTTTCCTTGATTGAATTAGCTCTCACACCAATATTTGCGTCTAGAGCCTTTGCTTTGAGGGCTATCTGAAAACGGCTGTGGCGCTGAAGTTGCCTGTGAATGTGGGATTGGTGGCATGTGAAACCCGCATGTGGAGCATTCGTTTGTGTGGGATGCTCTACCAGGTTCATTCCTAGATAATGCACTCAAAGGGCACTAAGCATAGAGTATGAAAACTGAGTTTCCTTGAGAGCTGCTTGGAAGCCTGATGGTGTGTGAAGTTAGTGAGCCAAATGGAGTTGTTCTCCCACAAGAACCACTCGGCTGATCCTTCTTCAATATGCCCTTCACCAACATGCAGTGTTTCCTTGATTGAATTAGCTCTCACACCAATATTTGCGTCTAGAGCCTTTGCATTGAGGGCTATCTGAAAACGGCTGTGGCGCTGAAGTTGCCTGTGAATGTGGAGTTGGTGGCATGTGAAACCCGCATGTGGAGCATTCGTTTGTGTGGGATGCTCTACCAGGTTCATTCCTAGATAATGCACTCAAAGGGCACTAAGCATAGAGTGTGAAAACTGAGTTTCCTTGAGAGCTGCTTGGAAGCCTGATGGTGTGTGAAGTTAGTGAGCCAAATGGAGTTGTTCTCCCACAAGAACCACTCGGCTGATCCTTCTTCAATATGCCCTTCACCAACATGCAGTGTTTCCTTGATTGAATTAGCTCTCACACCAATATTTGCGTCTAGAGCCTTTGCATTGAGGGCTATCTGAAAACGGCTGTGGCGCTGAAGTTGCCTGTGAATGTGGAGTTGGTGGCATGTGAAACCCGCATGTGGAGCATTCGTTTGTGTGGGATGCTCTACCAGGTTCATTCCTAGATAATGCACTCAAAGGGCACTAAACATAGAGTGTGAAAACTAAGTTTCCTTGAGAGCTGCTTGGAAGCCTGATGGTGTGTGAAGTTAGTGAGCCAAATGGAGTTGTTCTCCCACAAGAACCACTCGGCTGATCCTTCTTCAATATGCCCTTCACCAACATGCAGTGTTTCCTTGATTGAATTAGCTCTCACACCAATATTTGCGTCTAGAGCCTTTGCATTGAGGGCTATCTGAAAACGGCTGTGGCGCTGAAGTTGCCTGTGAATGTGGAGTTGGTGGCATGTGAAACCCGCATGTGGAGCATTCGTTTGTGTGGGATGCTGACCAAGCTTCATTTCAGTCCTAGGCACACAAAGGGCACTAAGCATAGAGTGTGAAAACTGAGTTTCCTTGAGAGCTGCTTGGAAGCCTGATGGTGTGTGAAGTTAGTGAGCCAAATGGAGTTGTTCTCCCACAAGATCCACTCGGCTGATCCTTCTTCAATATGCCCTTCACCAACATGCAGTGTTTCCTTGATTGAATTAGCTCTCACACCAATATTTGCGTCTAGAGCCTTTGCATTGAGGGCTATCTGAAAACGGCTGTGGCGCTGAAGTTGCCTGTGAATGTGGAGTTGGTGGCATGTGAAACCCGCATGTGGAGCATTCGTTTGTGTGGGATGCTCTACCAGGTTCATTCCTAGATAATGCACTCAAAGGGCACTAAACATAGAGTGTGAAAACTAAGTTTCCTTGAGAGCTGCTTGGAAGCCTGATGGTGTGTGAAGTTAGTGAGCCAAATGGAGTTGTTCTCCCACAAGAACCACTCGGCTGATCCTTCTTCAATATGCCCTTCACCAACATGCAGTGTTTCCTTGATTGAATTAGCTCTCACACCAATATTTGCGTCTAGAACCTTTGCATTGAGGGCTATCTGAAAACGGCTGTGGCGCTGAAGTTGCCTGTGAATGTGGAGTTGGTGGCATGTGAAACCCGCATGTGGAGCATTCGTTTGTGTGGGATGCTCTACCAGGTTCATTCCTAGATAATGCACTCAAAGGGCACTAAGCATAGAGTGTGAAAACTGAGTTTCCTTGAGAGCTGCTTGGAAGCCTGATGGTGTGTGAAGTTAGTGAGCCAAATGGAGTTGTTCTCCCACAAGAACCACTCGGCTGATCCTTCTTCAATATGCCCTTCAGCAACATGCAGTGTTTCCTTGATTGAATTAGCTCTCACACCAATATTTGCGTCTAGAGCCTTTGCTTTGAGGGCTATCTGAAAACGGCTGTGGCGCTGAAGTTGCCTGTGAATGTGGAGTTGGTGGCATGTGAAACCCGCATGTGGAGCATTCGTTTGTGTGGAATGCTGACCAAGCTTCATTTCAGTCCTAGGCACACAAAGGGCACTAAGCATAGAGTGTGAAAACTGAGTTTCCTTGAGAGCTGCTTGGAAGCCTGATGGTGTGTGAAGTTAGTGAGCCAAATGGAGTTGTTCTCCCACAAGAACCACTCGGCTGATCCTTCTTCAATATGCCCTTCACCAACATGCAGTGTTTCCTTGATTGAATTAGCTCTCACACCAATATTTGCGTCTAGAGCCTTTGCATTGAGGGCTATCTGAAAAAGGCTGTGGCGCTGAAGTTGCCTGTGAATGTGGAGTTGGTGGCATGTGAAACCCGCATGTGGAGCATTCGTTTGTGTGGGATGCTCTACCAGGTTCATTCCTAGATAATACACTCAAAGGGCACTAAGCATAGAGTGTGAAAACTGAGTTTCCTTGAGAGCTGCTTGGAAGCCTGATGGTGTGTGAAGTTAGTGAGCCAAATGGAGTTGTTCTCCCACAAGAACCACTCGGCTGATCCTTCTTCAATATGCCCTTCACCAACATGCAGTGTTTCCTTGATTGAATTAGCTCTCACACCAATATTTGCGTCTAGAGCCTTTGCTTTGAGGGCTATCTGAAAACGGCTGTGGCGCTGAAGTTGCCTGTGAATGTGGAGTTGGTGTCATGTGAAACCCGCATGTGGAGCATTCGTTTGTGTGGAATGCTGACCAAGCTTCATTTCAGTCCTAGGCACACAAAGGGCACTAAGCATAGAGTGTGAAAACTGAGTTTCCTTGAGAGCTGCTTGGAAGCCTGATGGTGTGTGAAGTTAGTGAGCCAAATGGAGTTGTTCTCCCACAAGAACCACTCGGCTGATCCTTCTTCAATATGCCCTTCACCAACATGCAGTGTTTCCTTGATTGAATTAGCTCTCACACCAATATTTGCGTCTAGAGCCTTTGCTTTGAGGGCTATCTGAAAACGGCTGTGGCGCTGAAGTTGCCTGTGAATGTGGAGTTGGTGGCATGTGAAACCCGCATGTGGAGCATTCGTTTGTGTGGGATGCTCTACCAGGTTCATTCCTAGATAATACACTCAAAGGGCACTAAGCATAGAGTGTGAAAACTGAGTTTCCTTGAGAGCTGCTTGGAAGCCTGATGGTGTGTGAAGTTAGTGAGCCAAATGGAGTTGTTCTCCCACAAGAACCACTCGGCTGATCCTTCTTCAATATGCCCTTCACCAACATGCAGTGTTTCCTTGATTGAATTAGCTCTCACACCAATATTTGCGTCTAGAGCCTTTGCTTTGAGGGCTATCTGAAAACGGCTGTGGCACTGATGTTGCCTGTGAATGTGGAGTTGGTGGCATGTGAAACCCGCATGTGGAGCATTCGTTTGTGTGGGATGCTCTACCAGGTTCATTCCTAGATAATGCACTCAAAGGGCACTAAGCATAGAGTGTGAAAACTGAGTTTCCTTGAGAGCTGCTTGGAAGCCTGATGGTGTGTGAAGTTAGTGAGCCAAATGGAGTTGTTCTCCCACAAGAACCACTCGGCTGATCCTTCTTCAATATGCCCTTCACCAACATGCAGTGTTTCCTTGATTGAATTAGCTCTCACACCAATATTTGCGTCTAGAGCCTTTGCTTTGAGGGCTATCTGAAAACGGCTGTGGCGCTGAAGTTGCCTGTGAATGTGGAGTTGGTGGCATGTGAAACCCGCATGTGGAGCATTCGTTTGTGTGGGATGCTCTACCAGGTTCATTCCTAGATAATGCACTCAAAGGGCACTAAGCATAGAGTGTGAAAACTGAGTTTCCTTGAGAGCTGCTTGGAAGCCTGATGGTGTGTGAAGTTAGTGAGCCAAATGGAGTTGTTCTCCCACAAGAACCACTCGGCTGATCCTTCTTCAATATGCCCTTCACCAACATGCAGTGTTTCCTTGATTGAATTAGCTCTCACACCAATATTTGCGTCTAGAGCCTTTGCATTGAGGGCTATCTGAAAATGGCTGTGGCGCTGAAGTTGCCTGTGAATGTGGAGTTGGTGGCATGTGAAACCCGCATGTGGAGCATTCGTTTGTGTGGGATGCTCTACCAGGTTCATTTCAGTCCTAGCCATACAAAGGGCACTAAGCATAGAGTGTGAAAACTGAGTTTCCTTGAGAGCTGCTTGGAAGCCTGATGGTGTGTGAAGTTAGTGAGCCAAATGGAGTTGTTCTCCCACAAGAACCACTCGGCTGATCCTTCTTCAATATGCCCTTCACCAACATGCAGTGTTTCCTTGATTGAATTAGCTCTCACACCAATATTTGCGTCTAGAGCCTTTGCATTGAGGGCTATCTGAAAACGGCTGTGGCGCTGAAGTTGCCTGTGAATGTGGAGTTGGTGGCATGTGAAACCCGCATGTGGAGCATTAGTTTGTGTGGGATGCTCTACCAGGTTCATTCCTAGATAATGCACTCAAAGGGCACTAAGCATAGAGTGTGAAAACTGAGTTTCCTTGAGAGCTGCTTGGAAGCCTGATGGTGTGTGAAGTTAGTGAGCCAAATGGAGTTGTTCTCCCACAAGAACCACTCGGCTGATCCTTCTTCAATATGCCCTTCACCAACATGCAGTGTTTCCTTGATTGAATTAGCTCTCACACCAATATTTGCGTCTAGAGCCTTTGCATTGAGGGCTATCTGAAAACGGCTGTGGCGCTGAAGTTGCCTGTGAATGTGGAGTTGGTGGCATGTGAAACCCGCATGTGGAGCATTCGTTTGTGTGGGATGCTCTACCAGGTTCATTTCAGTCCTAGGCACTCATAGGGCACTAAGCATAGAGTGTGAAAACTGAGTTTCCTTGAGAGCTGCTTGGAAGCCTGATGGTGTGTGAAGTTAGTGAGCCAAATGGAGTTGTTCTCCCACAAGAACCACTCGGCTGATCCTTCTTCAATATGCCCTTCACCAACATGCAGTGTTTCCTTGATTGAATTAGCTCTCACACCAATATTTGCGTCTAGAGCCTTTGCATTGAGGGCTATCTGAAAACGGCTGTGGCGCTGAAGTTGCCTGTGAATGTGGAGTTGGTGGCATGTGAAACCCGCATGTGGAGCATTCGTTTGTGTGGGATGCTCTACCAGGTTCATTCCTAGATAATGCACTCAAAGGGCACTAAGCATAGAGTGTGAAAACTGAGTTTCCTTGAGAGCTGCTTGGAAGCCTGATGGTGTGTGAAGTTAGTGAGCCAAATGGAGTTGTTCTCCCACAAGAACCACTCGGCTGATCCTTCTTCAATATGCCCTTCACCAACATGCAGTGTTTCCTTGATTGAATTAGCTCTCACACCAATATTTGCGTCTAGAGCCTTTGCTTTGAGGGCTATCTGAAAACGGCTGTGGCGCTGAAGTTGCCTGTGAATGTGAAGTTGGTGGCATGTGAAACCCGCATGTGGAGCATTCGTTTGTGTGGGATGCTGACCAAGCTTCATTTCAGTCCTAGGCACACAAAGGGCACTAAGCATAGAGTGTGAAAACTGAGTTTCCTTGAGAGCTGCTTGGAAGCCTGATGGTGTGTGAAGTTAGTGAGCCAAATGGAGTTGTTCTCCCACAAGAACCACTCGGCTGATCCTTCTTCAATATGCCCTTCACCAACATGCAGTGTTTCCTTGATTGAATTAGCTCTCACACCAATATTTGTGTCTAGAGCCTTTGCATTGAGGGCTATCTGAAAACGGCTGTGGCGCTGAAGTTGCCTGTGAATGTGGAGTTGGTGGCATGTGAAACCCGCATGTGGAGCATTCGTTTGTGTGGGATGCTCTACCAGGTTCATTTCAGTCCTAGCCATACAAAGGGCACTAAGCATAGAGTGTGAAAACTGAGTTTCCTTGAGAGCTGCTTGGAAGCCTGATGGTGTGTGAAGTTAGTGAGCCAAATGGAGTTGTTCTCCCACAAGAACCACTCGGCTGATCCTTCTTCAATATGCCCTTCACCAACATGCAGTGTTTCCTTGATTGAATTAGCTCTCACACCAATATTTGCGTCTAGAGCCTTTGCATTGAGGGCTATCTGAAAACGGCTGTGGCGCTGAAGTTGCCTGTGAATGTGGAGTTGGTGGCATGTGAAACCCGCATGTGGAGCATTCGTTTGTGTGGGATGCTGACCAAGATTCATTTCAGTCCTAGGCACACAAAGGGCACTAAGCATAGAGTGTGAAAACTGAGTTTCCTTGAGAGCTGCTTGGAAGCCTGATGGTGTGTGAAGTTAGTGAGCCAAATGGAGTTGTTCTCCCACAAGAACCACTCGGCTGATCCTTCTTCAATATGCCCTTCATCAACATGCAGTGTTTCCTTGATTGAATTAGCTCTCACACCAATATTTGCGTCTAGAGCCTTTGCATTGAGGGCTATCTGAAAACGGCTGTGGCGCTGAAGTTGCCTGTGAATGTGGAGTTGGTGGCATGTGAAACTCGCATGTGGAGCATTCGTTTGTGTGGGATGCTCTACCAGGTTCATTCCTAGATAATGCACTCAAAGGGCACTAAGCATAGAGTGTGAAAACTGAGTTTCCTTGAGAGCTGCTTGGAAGCCTGATGGTGTGTGAAGTTAGTGAGCCAAATGGAGTTGTTCTCCCACAAGAACCACTCGGCTGATCCTTCTTCAATATGCCCTTCACCAACATGCAGTGTTTCCTTGATTGAATTAGCTCTCACACCAATATTTGCGTCTAGAGCCTTTGCTTTGAGGGCTATCTGAAAACGGCTGTGGCGCTGAAGTTGCCTGTGAATGTGGAGTTGGTGGCATGTGAAACCCGCATGTGGAGCATTCGTTTGTGTGGGATGCTGACCAAGCTTCATTTCAGTCCTAGGCACACAAAGGGCACTAAGCATAGAGTGTGAAAACTGAGTTTCCTTGAGAGCTGCTTGGAAGCCTGATGGTGTGTGAAGTTAGTGAGCCAAATGGAGTTGTTCTCCCACAAGAACCACTCGGCTGATCCTTCTTCAATATGCCCTTCACCAACATGCAGTGTTTCCTTGATTGAATTAGCTCTCACACCAATATTTGCGTCTAGAGCCTTTGCATTGAGGGCTATCTGAAAACGGCTGTGGCGCTGAAGTTGCCTGTCAATTTGAGTTGGTGGCATGTGAAACCCGCATGTGGAGCATTCGTTTGTGTGGCTGACCAAGCTCTACCAGGTTCATTCCTAGATAATGCACTCAAAGGGCACTAAGCATAGAGTGTGAAACCTGAGTTTCCTTGAGAGCTGCTTGGAAGCCTGATGGTGTGTGAAGTTAGTGAGCCAAATGGAGTTGTTCTCCCACAAGAACCACTCGGCTGATCCTTCTTCAATATGCCCTTCACCAACATGCAGTGTTTCCTTGAAAGAATTAGCTCTCACACCAATATTTGCGTCTAGAGCCTTTGCATTGAGGGCTATCTGAAAACGGCTGTGGCGCTGAACTTGCCTGTCAATGTGGAGTTGGTGGCATGTGAAACCCGCATGTGGAGCATTCGTTTGTGTGGGATGCTCTACCAGGTTCATTTCAGTCCTAGCCATACAAAGGGCACTAAGCATAGAGTGTGAAAACTGAGTTTCCTTGAGAGCTGCTTGGAAGCCTGATGGTGTGTGAAGTTAGTGAGCCAAATGGAGTTGTTCTCCCACAAGAACCACTCGGCTGATCCTTCTTCAATATGCCCTTCACCAACATGCAGTGTTTCCTTGATTGAATTAGCTCTCACACCAATATTTGCGTCTAGAGCCTTTGCATTAAGGGCTATCTGAAAACGGCTGTGGCGCTGAAGTTGCCTGTGAATGTGGAGTTGGTGGCATGTGAAACCCGCATGTGGAGCATTCGTTTGTGTGGGATGCTCTACCAGGTTAATTCCTAGATAATGCACTCAAAGGGCACTAAACATAGAGTGTGAAAACTGAGTTTCCTTGAGAGCTGCTTGGAAGCCTGATGGTGTGTGAAGTTAGTGAGCCAATTGGAGTTGTTCTCCCACAAGAACCACTCGGCTGATCCTTCTTCAATATGCCCTTCACCAACATGCAGTGTTTCCTTGATTGAATTAGCTCTCACACCAATATTTGCGTCTAGAGCCTTTGCATTGAGGGCTATCTGAAAACGGCTGTGGCGCTGAAGTTGCCTGTGAATGTGGAGTTGGTGGCATGTGAAACCCGCATGTGGAGCATTCGTTTATGTGTGATGCTCACCAAGCTTTTTTTCAGTCCTAGGCACTCAAAGGGCACTAAGCATAGAGTGTGAAAACTGAGTTTCCTTGAGAGATGCTTGGAAGCCTGATGGTGTGTGAAGTTAGTGAGCCAAATGGAGTTGTTCTCCCACAAGAACCACTCGGCTGATCCTTCTTCAATATGCCCTTCACCAACATGCAGTGTTTCCTTGATTGAATTAGCTCTCACACCAATATTTGCGTCTAGAGCCTTTGCATTGAGGGCTATCTGAAAATGCCTGTGGCGCTGAAGTTGCCTGTGAATGTGGAGTTGGTGGCATGTGAAACCCGCATGTGGAGCATTCGTTTGTGTGGGATGCTCACCAAGCTTCTTTTCAGTCATAGGCACTCAAAGGGCACTAAGCATAGAGTGTGAAAACTGAGTTTCCTTGAGAGCTGCTTGGAAGCCTGATGGTGTGTGAAGTTAGTGAGCCAAATGGAGTTGTTCTCCCACAAGAACCACTCGGCTGATCCTTCTTCAATATGCCCTTCACCAACATGCAGTGTTTCCTTGATTGAATTAGCTCTCACACCAATATTTGCGTCTAGAGCCTTTGCATTGAGGGCTATCTGAAAACGGCTGTGGCGCTGAAGTTGCCTGTGAATGTGGAGTTGGTGGCATGTGAAACCCGCATGTGGAGCATTCGTTTGTGTGGCTGACCAAGCTCTACCAGGTTCATTCCTAGATAATGCACTCAAAGGGCACTAAACATAGAGCGTGAAAACTGAGTTTCCTTGAGAGCTGCTTGGAAGCCTGATGGTGTGTGAAGTTAGTGAGCCAAATGGAGTTGTTCTCCCACAAGAACCACTCGGCTGATCCTTCTTCAATATGCCCTTCACCAACATGCAGTGTTTCCTTGAAAGAATTAGCTCTCACACCAATATTTGCGTCTAGAGCCTTTGCATTGAGGGCTATCTGAAAACGGCTGTGGCGCTGAAGTTGCCTGTGAATGTGGAGTTGGTGGCATGTGAAACCCGCATGTGGAGCATTCGTTTGTGTGGGATGCTCTACCAGGTTAATTCCTAGATAATGCACTCAAAGGGCACTAAACATAGAGTGTGAAAACTGAGTTTCCTTGAGAGCTGCTTGGAAGCCTGATGGTGTGTGAAGTTAGTGAACCAATTGGAGTTGTTCTCCCACAAGAACCACTCGGCTGATCCTTCTTCAATATGCCCTTCACCAACATGCAATGTTTCCTTGATTGAATTAGCTCTCACACCAATATTTGCGTCTAGAGCCTTTGCATTGAGGGCTATCTGAAAACGGCTGTGGCGCTGAAGTTGCCTGTGAATGTGGAGTTGGTGGCATGTGAAACCCGCATGTGGAGCATTCGTTTATGTGTGATGCTCACCAAGCTTTTTTTCAGTCCTAGGCACTCAAAGGGCACTAAGCATAGAGTGTGAAAACTGAGTTTCCTTGAGAGATGCTTGGAAGCCTGATGGTGTGTGAAGTTAGTGAGCCAAATGGAGTTGTTCTCCCACAAGAACCACTCGGCTGATCCTTCTTCAATATGCCCTTCACCAACATGCAGTGTTTCCTTGATTGAATTAGCTCTCACACCAATATTTGCGTCTAGAGCCTTTGCATTGAGGGCTATCTGAAAATGCCTGTGGCGCTGAAGTTGCCTGTGAATGTGGAGTTGGTGGCATGTGAAACCCGCATGTGGAGCATTCGTTTATGTGGGATGCTCACCAAGCTTCTTTTCAGTCATAGGCACTCAAAGGGCACTAAGCATAGAGTGTGAAAACTGAGTTTCCTTGAGAGCTGCTGGAAGCCTGATGGTGTGTGAAGTTAGTGAGCCAAATGGAGTTGTTTCCTCCCACAAGAACCACTCGGCTGATCCTTCTTCAATATGCCCTTCACCAACATGCAGTGTTTCCTTGATTGAATTAGCTCTCACACCAATATTTGCGTCTAGAGCCTTTGCATTGAGGGCTATCTGAAACGGCTGTGGCGCTGAAGTTGCCTGTGAATGTGGAGTTGGTGGCATGTGAAACCCGCATGTGGAGCATTCGTTTGTGTGGCTGACCAAGCTCTACCAGGTTCATTCCTAGATAATGCACTCAAAGGGCACTAAACATAGAGCGTGAAAACTGAGTTTCCTTGAGAGCTGCTTGGAAGCCTGATGGTGTGTGAAGTTAGTGAGCCAAATGGAGTTGTTCTCCCCACAAGAACCACTCGGCTGATCCTTCTTCAATATGCCCTTCACCAACATGCAGTGTTTCCTTGAAAGAATTAGCTCTCACACCAATATTTGCGTCTAGAGCCTTTGCATTGAGGGCTATCTGAAAAACGGCTGTGGCGCTGAAGTTGCCTGTGAATGTGGAGTTGGTGGCATGTGAAACCCGCATGTGGAGCATTCGTTTGTGTGGGATGCTCTACCAGGTTCATTTCAGTCCTAGCCATACAAAGGGCACTAAGCATAGAGTGTGAAAACTGAGTTTCCTTGAGAGCTGCTTGGAAGCCTGATGGTGTGTGAAGTTAGTGAGCCAAATGGAGTTGTTCTCCCACAAGAACCACTCGGCTGATCCTTCTTCAATATGCCCTTCACCAACATGCAGTGTTTCCTTGATTGAATTAGCTCTCACACCAATATTTGCGTCTAGAGCCTTTGCATTGAGGGCTATCTGAAAACGGCTGTGGCGCTGAAGTTGCCTGTGAATGTGGAGTTGGTGGCATGTGAAACCCGCATGTGGAGCATTCGTTTGTGTGGGATGCTCTACCAGGTTCATTCCTAGATAATGCACTCAAAGGGCACTAAGCATAGAGTGTGAAAACTTGAGTTTCCTTGAGAGCTGCTTGGAAGCCTGATGGTGTGTGAAGTTAGTGAGCCAAATGGAGTTGTTCTCCCACAAGAACCACTCGGCTGATCCTTCTTCAATATGCCCTTCACCAACATGCAGTGTTTCCTTGATTGAATTAGCTCTCACACCAATATTTGCGTCTAGAGCCTTTGCATTGAGGGCTATCTGAAAACGGCTGTGGCGCTGAAGTTGCCTGTGAATGTGGAGTTGGTGGCATGTGAAACCCGCATGTGGAGCATTCGTTTGTGTGGCTGACCAAGCTCTACCAGGTTCATTCCTAGATAATGCACTCAAAGGGCACTAAGCATAGAGTGTGAAACTGAGTTTCCTTGAGAGCTGCTTGGAAGCCTGATGGTGTGTGAAGTTAGTGAGCCAAATGGAGTTGTTCTCCCACAAGAACCACTCGGCTGATCCTTCTTCAATATGCCCTTCACCAACATGCAGTGTTTCCTTGATTTGAATTAGCTCTCACACCAATATTTGCGTCTAGAGCCTTTGCATTGAGGGCTATCTGAAAACGGCTGTGGCGCTGAAGTTGCCTGTGAATGTGGAGTTGGTGGCATGTGAAACCCGCATGTGGAGCATTCGTTTGTGTGGGATGCTCTACCAGGTTCATTTCAGTCCTAGCCATACAAAGGGCACTAAGCATAGAGTGTGAAAACTGAGTTTCCTTGAGAGCTGCTTGGAAGCCTGATGGTGTGTGAAGTTAGTGAGCCAAATGGAGTTGTTCTCCCACAAGAACCACTCGGCTGATTCCTTCTTCAATATGCCCTTCACCAACATGCAGTGTTTCCTTGATTGAATTAGCTCTCACACCAATATTTGCGTCTAGAGCCTTTGCATTGAGGGCTATCTGAAAACGGCTGTGGCGCTGAAGTTGCCTGTGAATGTGGAGTTGGTGGCATGTGAAACCCGCATGTGGAGCATTCGTTTGTGTGGGATGCTCTACCCAGGTTCATTCCTAGATAATGCACTCAAAGGGCACTAAGCATAGAGTGTGAAAACTGAGTTTCCTTGAGAGCTGCTTGGAAGCCTGATGGTGTGTGAAGTTAGTGAGCCAAATGGAGTTGTTCTCCCACAAGAACCACTCGACTGATCCTTCTTCAATATGCCCTTCACCAACATGCAGTGTTTCCTTGATTGAATTAGCTCTCACACCAATATTTGCGTCTAGAGCCTTTGCATTGAGGGCTATCTGAAAACGGCTGTGGCGCTGAAGTTGCCTGTGAATGTGGAGTTGGTGGCATGTGAAACCCGCATGTGGAGCATTCGTTTGTGTGGGATGCTCTACCAGGTTAATTCCTAGATAATGCACTCAAAGGGCACTAAACATAGAGTGTGAAAACTGAGTTTCCTTGAGAGCTGCTTGGAAGCCTGATGGTGTGTGAAGTTAGTGAGCCAATTGGAGTTGTTCTCCCACAAGAACCACTCGGCTGATCCTTCTTCAATATGCCCTTCACCAACATGCAATGTTTCCTTGATTGAATTAGCTCTCACACCAATATTTGCGTCTAGAGCCTTTGCATTGAGGGCTATCTGAAAACGGCTGTGGCGCTGAAGTTGCCTGTGAATGTGGAGTTGGTGGCATGTGAAACCCGCATGTGGAGCATTCGTTTATGTGTGATGCTCACCAAGCTTTTTTTCAGTCCTAGGCACTCAAAGGGCACTAAGCATAGAGTGTGAAAACTGAGTTTCCTTGAGAGATGCTTGGAAGCCTGATGGTGTGTGAAGTTAGTGAGCCAAATGGAGTTGTTCTCCCACAAGAACCACTCGGCTGATCCTTCTTCAATATGCCCTTCACCAACATGCAGTGTTTCCTTGATTGAATTAGCTCTCACACCAACATTTGCGTCTAGAGCCTTTGCATTGAGGGCTATCTGAAAATGCCTGTGGCGCTGAAGTTTCCTGTGAATGTGGAGTTGGTGGCATGTGAAACCCGCATGTGGAGCATTCGTTTATGTGGGATGCTCACCAAGCTTCTTTTCAGTCATAGGCACTCAAAGGGCACTAAGCATAGAGTGTGAAAACTGAGTTTCCTTGAGAGCTGCTTGGAAGCCTGATGGTGTGTGAAGTTAGTGAGCCAAATGGAGTTGTTCTCCCACAAGAACCACTCGGCTGATCCTTCTTCAATATGCCCTTCACCAACATGCAGTGTTTCCTTGATTGAATTAGCTCTCACACCAATATTTGCGTCTAGAGCCTTTGCATTGAGGGCTATCTGAAAACGGCTGTGGCGCTGAAGTTGCCTGTGAATGTGGAGTTGGTGGCATGTGAAACCCGCATGTGGAGCATTCGTTTGTGTGGGATGCTGACCAAGCTCTACCAGGTTCATTCCTAGATAATGCACTCAAAGGGCACTAAGCATAGAGCGTGAAAACTGAGTTTCCTTGAGAGCTGCTTGGAAGCCTGATGGTGTGTGAAGTTAGTGAGCCAAATGGAGTTGTTCTCCCACAAGAACCACTCGGCTGATCCTTCTTCAATATGCCCTTCACCAACATGCAGTGTTTCCTTGAAAGAATTAGCTCTCACACCAATATTTGCGTCTAGAGCCTTTGCATTGAGGGCTATCTGAAAACGGCTGTGGCGCTGAAGTTGCCTGTGAATGTGGAGTTGGTGGCATGTGAAACCCGCATGTGGAGCATTCGTTTGTGTGGGATGCTCTACCAGGTTCATTTCAGTCCTAGCCATACAAAGGGCACTAAGCATAGAGTGTGAAAACTGAGTTTCCTTGAGAGCTGCTTGGAAGCCTGATGGTGTGTGAAGTTAGTGAGCCAAATGGAGTTGTTCTCCCACAAGAACCACTCGGCTGATCCTTCTTCAATATGCCCTTCACCAACATGCAGTGTTTCCTTGATTGAATTAGCTCTCACACCAATATTTGCGTCTAGAGCCTTTGCATTGAGGGCTATCTGAAAACGGCTGTGGCGCTGAAGTTGCCTGTGAATGTGGAGTTGGTGGCATGTGAAACCCGCATGTGGAGCATTCGTTTGTGTGGCTGACCAAGCTCTACCAGGTTCATTCCTAGATAATGCACTCAAAGGGCACTAAACATAGAGCGTGAAAACTGAGTTTCCTTGAGAGCTGCTTGGAAGCCTGATGGTGTGTGAAGTTAGTGAGCCAAATGGAGTTGTTCTCCCACAAGAACCACTCGGCTGATCCTTCTTCAATATGCCCTTCACCAACATGCAGTGTTTCCTTGATTGAATTAGCTCTCACACCAATATTTGCGTCTAGAGCCTTTGCATTGAGGGCTATCTGAAAACGGCTGTGGCGCTGAAGTTGCCTGTCAATGTGGAGTTGGTGGCATGTGAAACCCGCATGTGGAGCATTCGTTTGTGTGGGATGCTCTACCAGGTTCATTTCAGTCCTAGCCATACAAAGGGCACTAAGCATAGAGTGTGAAAACTGAGTTTCCTTGAGAGCTGCTTGGAAGCCTGATGGTGTGTGAAGTTAGTGAGCCAAATGGAGTTGTTCTCCCACAACAACCACTCGGCTGATCCTTCTTCAATATGCCCTTCACCAACATGCAGTGTTTCCTTGATTGAATTAGCTCTCACACCAATATTTGCGTCTAGAGCCTTTGCATTGAGGGCTATCTGAAAACGGCTGTGGCGCTGAAGTTGCCTGTGAATGTGGAGTTGGTGGCATGTGAAACCCGCATGTGGAGCATTCGTTTGTGTGGGATGCTCTACCAGGTTCATTCCTAGATAATGCACTCAAAGGGCACTAAGCATAGAGTGTGAAAACTGAGTTTCCTTGAGAGCTGCTTGGAAGCCTGATGGTGTGTGAAGTTAGTGAGCCAAATGGAGTTGTTCTCCCACAAGAACCACTCGGCTGATCCTTCTTCAATATGCCCTTCACTAACATGCAGTGTTTCCTTGATTGAATTAGCTCTCACACCAATATTTGCGTCTAGAGCCTTTGCATTGAGGGCTATCTGAAAACGGCTGTGGCGCTGAAGTTGCCTGCGAATGTGGAGTTGGTGGCATGTGAAACCCGCATGTGGAGCATTCGTTTGTGTGGGATGCTCTACCAGGTTCATTTCAGTCCTAGGCACACAAAGAGCACTAAGCATAGAGTGTGAAAACTGAGTTTCCTTGAGAGCTGCTTGGAAGCCTGATGGTGTGTGAAGTTAGTGAGCCAAATGGAGTTGTTCTCCCACAAGAACCACTCGGCTGATCCTTCTTCAATATGCCCTTCACCAACATGCAGTGTTTCCTTGATTGAATTAGCTCTCACACCAATATTTGCGTCTAGAGCCTTTGCATTGAGGGCTATCTGAAAACGGCTGTGGCGCTGAAGTTGCCTGTGAATGTGGAGTTGGTGGCATGTGAAACCGCATGTGGAGCATTCGTTTGTGTGGCTGACCAAGCTCTATCAGGTTCATTCCTAGATAATGCACTCCAAGGGCACTAAGCATAGAGTTTGAAAACTGAGTTTCCTTGAGAGCTGCTTGGAAGCCTGATGGTGTGTGAAGTTAGTGAGCCAAATGGAGTTGTTCTCCCACAAGAACCACTCGGCTGATCCTTCTTCAATATGCCCTTCACCAACATGCAGTGTTTCCTTGATTGAATTAGCTCTCACACCAATATTTGCGTCTAGAGCCTTTGCATTGAGGGCTATCTGAAAACGGCTGTGGCGCTGAAGTTGCCTGAGAATGTGGAGTTGGTGGCATGTGAAACCCGCATGTGGAGCATTCGTTTGTGTGGGATGCTCTACCAGGTTCATTCCTAGATAATGCACTCAAAGGGCGCTAAGCATAGAGTGTGAAAACTGAGTTTCCTTGAGAGCTGCTTGGAAGCCTGATGGTGTGTGAAGTTAGTGAGCCAAATGGAGTTGTTCTCCCACAAGAACCACTCGGCTGATCCTTCTTCAATATGGCCTGCACTAACATGCAGTGTTTCCTTGATTGAATTAGCTCTCACACCAATATTTGCGTCTAGAGCCTTTGCATTGAGGGCTATCTGAAAACGGCTGTGGCACTGAAGTTGCCTGAGAATGTGGAGTTGGTGGCATGTGAAACCCGCATGTGGAGCATTCGTTTGTGTGGGATGCTCTACCAGGTTCATTTCAGTCCTAGGCACACAAAGAGCACTAAGCATAGAGTGTGAAAACTGAGTTTCCTTGAGAGCTGCTTGGAAGCCTGATGGTGTGTGAAGTTAGTGAGCCAAATGGAGTTGTTCTCCCACAAGAACCACTCGGCTGATCCTTCTTCAATATGCCCTTCACCAACATGCAGTGTTTCCTTGATTGAATTAGCTCTCACACCAATATTTGCGTCTAGAGCCTTTGCTTTGAGGGCTATCTGAAAACGGCTGTGGCGCTGAAGTTGCCTGTGAATGTGGAGTTGGTGGCATGTGAAACCCGCATGTGGAGCATTCGTTTGTGTGGGATGCTCTACCAGGTTCATTCCTAGATAATGCACTCAAAGGGCACTAAGCATAGAGTGTGAAAACTGAGTTTCCTTGAGAGCTGCTTGGAAGCCTGATGGTGTGTGAAGTTAGTGAGCCAAATGGAGTTGTTCTCCCACAAGAACCACTCGGCTGATCCTTCTTCAATATGCCCTTCACCAACATGCAGTGTTTCCTTGATTGAATTAGCTCTCACACCAATATTTGCGTCTAGAGCCTTTGCATTGAGGGCTATCTGAAAACGGCTGTGGCGCTGAAGTTGCCTGTCAATGTGGAGTTGGTGGCATGTGAAACCCGCATGTGAAGCATTCGTTTGTGTGGGATGCTCTACCAGGTTCATTCCTAGATAATACACTCAAAGGGCACTAAGCATAGAGTGTGAAAACTGAGTTTCCTTGAGAGCTGCTTGGAAGCCTGATGGTGTGTGAAGTTAGTGAGCCAAATGGAGTTGTTCTCCCATAAGAACCACTCGGCTGATCCTTCTTCAATATGCCCTTCACCAACATGCAGTGTTTCCTTGATTGAATTAGCTCTCACACCAATATTTGCGTCTAGAGCCTTTGCATTGAGGGCTATCTGAAAACGGCTGTGGCGCTGAAGTTGCCTGTCAATATGGAGTTGGTGGCATGTGAAACCCGCATGTGGAGCATTCGTTTGTGTGGGATGCTGACCAAGCTTCATTTCAGTTCCAGGAACACAAAGGGCACTAAGCATAGAGTGTGAAAACTGAGTTTCCTTGAGAGCTGCTTGGAAGCCTGATGGTGTGTGAAGTTAGTGAGCCAAATGGAGTTGTTCTCCCACAAGAACCACTCAGCTGATCCTTCTTCAATATGCCCTTCACCAACATGCAGTGTTTCCTTGATTGAATTAGCTCTCACACCAATATTTGCGTCTAGAGCCTTTGCATTGAGGGCTATCTGAAAACGGCTGTGGCGCTGAAGTTGCCTGTGAATGTGGAGTTGGTGGCATGTGAAACCCGCATGTGGAGCATTCGTTTGTGTGGGATGCTGACCAAGGTCTACCAGGTTCATTCCTAGATAATGCACTCAAAGGGCACTAAGCATAGAGTGTGAAAACTGAGTTTCCTTGAGAGCTGCTTGGAAGCCTGATGGTGTGTGAAGTTAGTGAGCCAAATGGAGTTGTTCTCCCACAAGAACCACTCGGCTGATCCTTCTTTAATATGCCCTTCACTAACATGCAGTGTTTCCTTGATTGAATTAGCTCTCACACCAATATTTGCGTCTAGAGCCTTTGCATTGAGGGCTATCTGAAAACGGCTGTGGCGCTGAAGTTGCCTGTGAATGTGGAGTTGGTGGCATGTGAAACCCGCATGTGGAGCATTCGTTTGTGTGGGATGCTCTACCAGGTTCATTTCAGTCCTAGGCACTCATAGGGCACTAAGCATAGAGTTTGAAAACTGAGTTTCCTTGAGAGCTGCTTGGAAGCCTGATGGTGTGTGAAGTTAGTGAGCCAAATGGAGTTGTTCTCCCACAAGAACCACTCGGCTGATCCTTCTTCAATATGCCCTTCACCAACATGCAGTGTTTCCTTGATTGAATTAGCTCTCACACCAATATTTGCGTCTAGAGCCTTTGCTTTGAGGGCTATCTGAAAACGGCTGTGGCGCTGAAGTTGCCTGTGAATGTGGAGTTGGTGGCATGTGAAACCCGCATGTGGAGCATTCGTTTGTGTGGGATGCTCTACCAGGTTCATTCCTAGATAATGCACTCAAAGGGCACTAAGCATAGAGTGTGAAAACTGAGTTTCCTTGAGAGCTGCTTGGAAGCCTGATGGTGTGTGAAGTTAGTGAGCCAAATGGAGTTGTTCTCCCACAAGAACCACTCGGCTGATCCTTCTTCAATATGCCCTTCACCAACATGCAGTGTTTCCTTGATTGAATTAGCTCTCACACCAATATTTGCGTCTAGAGCCTTTTCATTGAGGGCTATCTGAAAACGGCTGTGGCCCTGAAGTTGCCTGTGAATGTGGAGTTGGTGGCATGTGAAACCCGCATGTGGAGCATTCGTTTGTGTGGGATGCTCTACCAGGTTCATTCCTAGATAATGCACTCAAAGGGCACTAAGCATAGAGTGTGAAAACTGAGTTTCCTTGAGAGCTGCTTGGAAGCCTGATGGTGTGTGAAGTTAGTGAGCCAAATGGAGTTGTTCTCCCACAAGAACCACTCGGCTGATCCTTCTTCAATATGCCCTTCACCAACATGCAGTGTTTCCTTGATTGAATTAGCTCTCACACCAATATTTGCGTCTAGAGCCTTTGCATTGAGGGCTATCTGAAAACGGCTGTGGCGCTGAAGTTGCCTGTCAATGTGGAGTTGGTGGCATGTGAAACCCGCATGTGGAGCATTCGTTTGTGTGGGATGCTCTACCAGGTTCATTCCTAGATAATGCTCTCAAAGGGCACTAAGCATAGAGTGTGAAAACTGAGTTTCCTTGAGAGCTGCTTGGAAGCCTGATGGTGTGTGAAGTTAGTGAGCCAAATGGAGTTGTTCTCCCACAAGAACCACTCGGCTGATCCTTCTTCAATATGCCCTTCACCAACATGCAGTGTTTCCTTGATTGAATTAGCTCTCACACCAATATTTGCGTCTAGAGCCTTTGCATTGAGGGCTATCTGAAAACGGCTGTGGCGCTGAAGTTGCCTGTGAATGTTGAGTTGGTGGCATGTGAAACCCGCATGTGGAGCATTCGTTTGTGTGGGATGCTGACCAAGCTTCATTTCAGTTCCAGGAACACAAAGGGCACTAAGCATAGAGTGTGAAAACTGAGTTTCCTTGAGAGCTGCTTGGAAGCCTGATGGTGTGTGAAGTTAGTGAGCCAAATGGAGTTGTTCTCCCACAAGAACCACTCGGCTGATCCTTCTTCAATATGCCCTTCACTAACATGCAGTGTTTCCTTGATTGAATTAGCTCTCACACCAATATTTGCATCTAGAGCCTTTGCATTGAGGGCTATCTGAAAACGGCTGTGGCGCTGAAGTTGCCTGTGAATGTGGAGTTGGTGGCATGTGAAACCCGCATGTGGAGCATTCGTTTGTGTGGGATGCTCTACCAGGTTCATTTCAGTCCTAGGCACTCAAAGGGCACTAAGCATAGAGTGTGAAAACTGAGTTTCCTTGAGAGCTGCTTGGAAGCCTGATGGTGTGTGAAGTTAGTGAGCCAAATGGAGTTGTTCTCCCACAAGAACCACTCAGCTGATCCTTCTTCAATATGCCCTTCACCAACATGCAGTGTTTCCTTGATTGAATTAGCTCTCACACCAATATTTGCGTCTAGAGCCTTTGCATTGAGGGCTATCTGAAAACGGCTGTGGCGCTGAAGTTGCCTGTGAATGTGGAGTTGGTGGCAGGTGAAACCCGCATGTGAAGCATTCGTTTGTGTGGGATGCTCTACCAGGTTCATTCCTAGATAATGCACTCAAAGGGCACTAAGCATAGAGTGTGAAAACTGAGTTTCCTTGAGAGCTGCTTGGAAGCCTGATGGTGTGTGAAGTTAGTGAGCCAAATGGAGTTGTTCTCCCACAAGAACCACTCGGCTGATCCTTCTTCAATATGCCCTTCACCAACATGCAGTGTTTCCTTGATTGAATTAGCTCTCACACCAATATTTGCGTCTAGAGCCTTTGCATTGAGGGCTATCTGAAAACGGCTGTGGCGCTGAAGTTGCCTGTGAATGTGGAGTTGGTGGCATGTGAAACCCGCATGTGGAGCATTCGTTTGTGTGGGATGCTCTACCAGGTTCATTCCTAGATAATGCACTCAAAGGGCACTAAGCATAGAGTGTGAAAACTGAGTTTCCTTGAGAGCTGCTTGGAAGCCTGATGGTGTGTGAAGTTAGTGAGCCAAATGGAGTTGTTCTCCCACAAGAACCACTCGGCTGATCCTTCTTCAATATGCCCTTCAGCAACATGTAGTGCTTCCTTGATTGAATTAGCTCTCACACCAATATTTGCGTCTAGAGCCTTTGCATTGAGGGCTATCTGAAAACGGCTGTGGCGCTGAAGTTGCCTGTCAATGTGGAGTTGGTGGCATGTGAAACCCGCATGTGGAGCATTCGTTTGTGTGGGATGCTCTACCAGGTTCATTTCAGTCCTAGGCACTCAAAGGGCACTAAGCATAGAGTGTGAAAACTGAGTTTCCTTGAGAGCTGCTTGGAAGCCTGATGGTGTGTGAAGTTAGTGAGCCAAATGGAGTTGTTCTCCCACAAGAACCACTCGGCTGATCCTTCTTCAATATGCCCTTCACCAACATGCAGTGTTTCCTTGATTGAATTAGCTCTCACACCAATATTTGCGTCTAGAGCCTTTGCATTGAGGGCTATCTGAAAACGGCTGTGGCGCTGAAGTTGCCTGTGAATGTGGAGTTGGTGGCATGTGAAACCCGCATGTGGAGCATTCGTTTGTGTGGGATGCTCTACCAGGTTCATTTCAGTCCTACGCACTCATAGGGCACTAAGCATAGAGTGTGAAAACTGAGTTTCCTTGAGAGCTGCTTGGAAGCCTGATGGTGTGTGAAGTTAGTGAGCCAAATGGAGTTGTTCTCCCACAAGAACCACTCGGCTGATCCTTCTTCAATATGCCCTTCACCAACATGCAGTGTTTCCTTGATTGAATTAGCTCTCACACCAATATTTGCGTCTAGAGCCTTTGCTTTGAGGGCTATCTGAAAACGGCTGTGGCGCTGAAGTTGCCTGTGAATGTGGAGTTGGTGGCATGTGAAACCCGCATGTGGAGCATTCGTTTGTGTGGGATGCTCTACCAGGTTCATTCCTAGATAATGCACTCAAAGGGCACTAAGCATAGAGTGTGAAAACTGAGTTTCCTTGAGAGCTGCTTGGAAGCCTGATGGTGTGTGAAGTTAGTGAGCCAAATGGAGTTGTTCTCCCACAAGAACCACTCGGCTGATCCTTCTTCAATATGCCCTTCACCAACATGCAGTGTTTCCTTGATTGAATTAGCTCTCACACCAATATTTGCGTCTAGAGCCTTTGCTTTGAGGGCTATCTGAAAACGGCTGTGGCGCTGAAGTTGCCTGTGAATGTGGAGTTGGTGGCATGTGAAACCCGCATGTGGAGCATTCGTTTGTGTGGGATGCTCTACCAGGTTCATTCCTAGATAATGCACTCAAAGGGCACTAAGCATAGAGTGTGAAAACTGAGTTTCCTTGAGAGCTGCTTGGAAGCCTGATGGTGTGTGAAGTTAGTGAGCCAAATGGAGTTGTTCTCCCACAAGAACCACTCGGCTGATCCTTCTTCAATATGCCCTTCACCAACATGCAGTGTTTCCTTGATTGAATTAGCTCTCACACCAATATTTGCGTCTAGAGCCTTTGCATTGAGGGCTATCTGAAAACGGCTGTGGCGCTGAAGTTGCCTGTGAATGTGGAGTTGGTGGCAGGTGAAACCGGCATGTGAAGCATTCGTTTGTGTGGGATGCTCTACCAGGTTCATTCCTAGATAATGCACTCAAAGGGCACTAAGCATAGAGTGTGAAAACTGAGTTTCCTTGAGAGCTGCTTGGAAGCCTGATGGTGTGTGAAGTTAGTGAGCCAAATCGAGGTGTTCTCCCACAAGAACCACTCGGCTGATCCTTCTTCAATATGCCCTTCACCAACATGCAGTGTTTCCTTGATTGAATTAGCTCTCACACCAATATTTGCGTCTAGAGCCTTTGCTTTGAGGGCTATCTGAAAACGGCTGTGGCGCTGAAGTTGCCTGTGAATGTGGAGTTGGTGGCATGTGAAACCCGCATGTGGAGCATTCGTTTGTGTGGGATGCTCTACCAGGTTCATTCCTAGATAATGCACTCAAAGGGCACTAAGCATAGAGTGTGAAAACTGAGTTTCCTTGAGAGCTGCTTGGAAGCCTGATGGTGTGTGAAGTTAGTGAGCCAAATGGAGTTGTTCTCCCACAAGAACCACTCGGCTGATCCTTCTTCAATATGCCCTTCAACATGCAGTGTTTCCTTGATTGAATTAGCTCTCACACCAATATTTGCGTCTAGAGCCTTTGCTTTGAGGGCTATCTGAAAACGGCTGTGGCGCTGAAGTTGCCTGTGAATGTGGAGTTGGTGGCATGTGAAACCCGCATGTGGAGCATTCGTTTGTGTGGGATGCTCTACCAGGTTCATTCCTAGATAATGCACTCAAAGGGCACTAAACATAGAGTGTGAAAACTGAGTTTCCTTGAGAGCTGCTTGGAAGCCTGATGGTGTGTGAAGTTAGTGAGCCAAATGGAGTTGTTCTCCCACAAGAACCACTCGGCTGATCCTTCTTCAATATGCCCTTCACTAACATGCAGTGTTTCCTTGATTGAATTAGCTCTCACACCAATATTTGCGTCTAGAGCCTTTGCATTGAGGGCTATCTGAAAACGGCTGTGGCGCTGAAGTTGCCTGTGAATGTGGAGTTGGTGGCATGTGAAACCCGCATGTGGAGCATTCGTTTGTGTGGGATGCTCTACCAGGTTCATTTCAGTCCTAGGCACTCATAGGGCACTAAGCATAGAGTGTGAAAACTGAGTTTCCTTGAGAGCTGCTTGGAAGCCTGATGGTGTGTGAAGTTAGGGAGCCAAATGGAGTTGTTCTCCCACAAGAACCACTCGGCTGATCCTTCTTCAATATGCCCTTCACCAACATGCAGTGTTTCCTTGATTGAATTAGCTCTCACACCAATATTTGCGTCTAGAGCCTTTGCATTGAGGGCTATCTGAAAACGGCTGTGGCGCTGAAGTTGCCTGTGAATGTGGAGTTGGTGGCATGTGAAACCCACATGTGGAGCATTCGTTTGTGTGGGATGCTGATCAAGCTTCATTTCTGTCCTAGGCACACAAAGGGCACTAAGCATAGAGTGTGAAAACTGAGTTTCCTTGAGAGCTGCTTGGAAGCCTGATGGTGTGTGAAGTTAGTGAGCCAAATGGAGTTGTTCTCCCACAAGAACCACTCGGCTGATCCTTCTTCAATATGCCCTTCACCAACATGCAGTGTTTCCTTGATTGAATTAGCTCTCACACCAATATTTGCGTCTAGAGCCTTTGCATTGAGGGCTATCTGAAAACGGCTGTGGCGCTGAAGTTGCCTGTGAATGTGGAGTTGGTGGCATGTGAAACCCGCATGTGGAGCATTCGTTTGTGTGGGATGCTCTACCAGGTTCATTCCTAGATAATGCACTCAAAGAGCACTAAGCATAGAGTGTGAAAACTGAGTTTCCTTGAGAGCTGCTTGGAAGCCTGATGGTGTGTGAAGTTAGTGAGCCAAATGGAGTTGTTCTCCCACAAGAACCACTCGGCTGATCCTTCTTCAATATGCCCTTCAGCAACATGTAGTGTTTCCTTGATTGAATTAGCTCTCACACCAATATTTGCGTCTAGAGCCTTTGCATTGAGGGCTATCTGAAAACGGCTGTGGCGCTGAAGTTGCCTGTGAATGTGGAGTTGGTGGCATGTGAAACCCGCATGTGGAGCATTCGTTTGTGTGGGATGCTCTACCAGGTTCATTCCTAGATAATGCACTCAAAGAGCACTAAGCATAGAGTGTGAAAACTGAGTTTCCTTGAGAGATGCTTGGAAGCCTGATGGTGTGTGAAGTTAGTGAGCCAAATGGAGTTGTTCTCCCACAAGAACCACTCGGCTGATCCTTCTTCAATATGCCCTTCACCAACATGCAGTGTTTCCTTGATTGAATTAGCTCTCACACCAATATTTGCGTCTAGAGCCTTTGCTTTGAGGGCTATCTGAAAACGGCTGTGGCGCTGATGTTGCCTGTGAATGTGGAGTTGGTGGCATGTGAAACCCGCATGTGGAGCATTCGTTTGTGTGGGATGCTCTACCAGGTTCATTCCTTGATAATGCACTCATAGGGCACTAAGCATAGAGTGTGAAAACTGAGTTTCCTTGAGAGCTGCTTGGAAGCCTGATGGTGTGTGAAGTTAGTGAGCCAAATGGAGTTGTTCTCCCACAAGAACCACTCAGCTGCTCCTTCTTCAATATGCCCTTCACCAACATGCAGTGTTTCCTTGATTGAATTAGCTCTCACACCAATATTTGCGTCTAGAGCCTTTGCATTGAGGGCTATCTGAAAACGGCTGTGGCGCTGAAGTTGCCTGTGAATGTGGAGTTGGTGGCATGTGAAACCCGCATGTGGAGCATTCGTTTGTGTGGGATGCTCTACCAGGTTCATTCCTAGATAATGCACTCAAAGGGCACTAAGCATAGAGTGTGAAAACTGAGTTTTCTTGAGAGCTGCTTGGAAGCCTGATGGTGTGTGAAGTTAGTGAGCCAAATGGAGTTGTTCTCCCACAAGAACCACTCGGCTGATCCTTCTTCAATATGCCCTTCACCAACATGCAGTGTTTCCTTGATTGAATTAGCTCTCACACCAATATTTGCGTCTAGAGCCTTTGCATTGAGGGCTATCTGAAAACGGCTGTGGCGCTGAAGTTGCCTGTGAATCTGGAGTTGGTGGCATGTGAAACCCGCATGTGGAGCATTCGTTTGTGTGGGATGCTCTACCAGGTTCATTCCTAGATAATGCACTCAAAGGGCACTAAGCATAGAGTGTGAAAACTGAGTTTCCTTGAGAGCTGCTTGGAAGCCTGATGGTGTGTGAAGTTAGTGAGCCAAATGGAGTTGTTCTCCCACAAGATCCACTCGGCTGATCCTTCTTCAATATGCCCTTCACCAACATGCAGTGTTTCCTTGATTGAATTAGCTCTCACACCAATATTTGCGTCTAGAGCCTTTGCATTGAGGGATATCTGAAAACGGCTGTGGCGCTGATGTTGCCTGTGAATGTGGAGTTGGTGGCATGTGAAACCCGCATGTGGAGCATTCGTTTGTGTGGGATGCTCTACCAGGTTCATTCCTAGATAATGCACTCAAAGAGCACTAAGCATAGAGTGTGAAAACTGAGTTTCCTTGAGAGCTGCTTGGAAGCCTGATGGTGTGTGAAGTTAGTGAGCCAAATGGAGTTGTTCTCCCACAAGAACCACTTGGCTGATCCTTCTTCAATATGCCCTTCACCAACATGCAGTGTTTCCTTGATTGAATTAGCTCTCACACCAATATTTGCGTCTAGAGCCTTTGCATTGAGGGCTATCTGAAAACGGCTGTGGCGCTGATGTTGCCTGTGAATGTGGAGTTGGTGGCATGTGAAACCCGCATGTGGAGCATTCGTTTGTGTGGGATGCTCTACCAGGTTCATTCCTAGATAATGCACTCAAAGAGCACTAAGCATAGAGTGTGAAAACTGAGTTTCCTTGAGAGCTGCTTGGAAGCCTGATGGTGTGTGAAGTTAGTGAGCCAAATGGAGTTGTTCTCCCACAAGAACCACTCGGCTGATCCTTCTTCAATATGCCCTTCACCAACATGCAGTGTTTCCTTGATTGAATTAGCTCTCACACCAATATTTGCGTCTAGAGCCTTTGCATTGAGGGCTATCTGAAAACGGCTGTGGCGCTGAAGTTGCCTGTGAATGTGGAGTTGGTGGCATGTGAAACCCACATGTGGAGCATTCGTTTGTGTGGGATGCTCTACCAGGTTCATTCCTAGATAATGCACTCAAAGGGCACTAAGCATAGAGTGTGAAAACTGAGTTTCCTTGAGAGCTGCTTGGAAGCCTGATGGTGTGTGAAGTTAGTGAGCCAAATGGAGTTGTTCTCCCACAAGAACCACTCGGCTGATCCTTCTTCCATATGCCCTTCACCAACATGCAGTGTTTCCTTGATTGAATTAGCTCTCACACCAATATTTGCGTCTAGAGCCTTTGCATTGAGGGCTATCTGAAAACGGCTGTGGCGCTGAAGTTGCCTGTGAATCTGGAGTTGGTGGCATGTGAAACCCGCATGTGGAGCATTCGTTTGTGTGGGATGCTCTACCAGGTTCATTCCTAGATAATGCACTCAAAGGGCACTAAGCATAGAGTGTGAAAACTGAGTTTCCTTGAGAGCTGCTTGGAAGCCTGATGGTGTGTGAAGTTAGTGAGCCAAATGGAGTTGTTCTCCCACAAGATCCACTCGGCTGATCCTTCTTCAATATGCCCTTCATCAACATGCAGTGTTTCCTTGATTGAATTAGCTCTCACACCAATATTTGCGTCTAGAGCCTTTGCATTGAGGGCTATCTGAAAACGGCTGTGGCGCTGAAGTTGCCTATGAATGTGGAGTTGGTGGCATGTGAAACCCGCATGTGGAGCATTCGTTTATGTGGGATGCTCTCCAAGCTTCATTTCAGTCCTAGGCACTCATAGGGCACTAAGCATAGAGTGTGAAAACTGAGTTTCCTTGAGAGCTGCTTGGAAGCCTGATGGTGTGTGAAGTTAGTGAGCCAAATGGAGTTGTTCTCCCACAAGAACCACTCGGCTGATCCTTCTTCAATATGCCCTTCACCAACATGCAGTGTTTCCTTGATTGAATTAGCTCTCACACCAATATTTGCGTCTAGAGCCTTTGCATTGAGGGCTATCTGAAAACGGCTGTGGCGCTGAAGTTGCCTGTGAATGTGGAGTTGGTGGCATGTGAAACCCGCATGTGGAGCATTCGTTTGTGTGGGATGCTCTACCAGGTTCATTCCTAGATAATGCACTCAAAGGGCACTAAGCATAGAGTGTGAAAACTGAGTTTCCTTGAGAGCTGCTTGGAAGCCTGATGGTGTGTGAAGTTAGTGAGCCAAATGGAGTTGTTCTCCCACAAGATCCACTCGGCTGATCCTTCTTCAATATGCCCTTCACCAACATGCAGTGTTTCCTTGATTGAATTAGCTCTCACACCAATATTTGCGTCTAGAGCCTTTGCATTGAGGGCTATCTGAAAACGGCTGTGGCGCTGATGTTGCCTGTGAATGTGGAGTTGGTGGCATGTGAAACCCGCATGTGGAGCATTCGTTTGTGTGGGATGCTCTACCAGGTTCATTCCTAGATAATGCACTCAAAGAGCACTAAGCATAGAGTGTGAAAACTGAGTTTCCTTGAGAGCTGCTTGGAAGCCTGATGGTGTGTGAAGTTAGTGAGCCAAATGGAGTTGTTCTCCCACAAGAACCACTTGGCTGATCCTTCTTCAATATGCCCTTCACCAACATGCAGTGTTTCCTTGATTGAATTAGCTCTCACACCAATATTTGCGTCTAGAGCCTTTGCATTGAGGGCTATCTGAAAACGGCTGTGGCGCTGATGTTGCCTGTGAATGTGGAGTTGGTGGCATGTGAAACCCGCATGTGGAGCATTCGTTTGTGTGGGATGCTCTACCAGGTTCATTCCTAGATAATGCATTCAAAGGGCACTAAGCATAGAGTGTGAAAACTGAGTTTCCTTGAGAGCTGCTTGGAAGCCTGATGGTGTGTGAAGTTAGTGAGCCAAATGGAGTTGTTCTCCCACAAGAACCACTCGGCTGATCCTTCTTCAATATGCCCTTCACCAACATGCAGTGTTTCCTTGATTGAATTAGCTCTCACACCAATATTTGCGTCTAGAGCCTTTGCATTGAGGGCTATCTGAAAACGGCTGTGGCGCTGAAGTTGCCTGTGAATGTGGAGTTGTTGGCATGTGAAACCCGCATGTGGAGCATTCGTTTGTGTGGGATGCTCTACCAGGTTCATTCCTAGATAATGCACTCAAAGGGCACTAAGCATAGAGTGTGAAAACTGAGTTTCCTTGAGAGCTGCTTGGAAGCCTGATGGTGTGTGAAGTTAGTGAGCCAAATGGAGTTGTTCTCCCACAAGAACCACTCGGCTGATCCTTCTTCCATATGCCCTTCACCAACATGCAGTGTTTCCTTGATTGAATTAGCTCTCACACCAATATTTGCGTGTAGAGCCTTTGCATTGAGGGCTATCTGAAAACGGCTGTGGTGCTGAAGTTGCCTGTGAATGTGGAGTTGGTGGCATGTGAAACCCGCATGTGGAGCATTCGTTTGTGTGGGATGCTGACCAAGCTTCATTTCAGTCCTAGGCACACAAAGGGCACTAAGCATAGAGTGTGAAAACTGAGTTTCCTTGAGAGCTGCTTGGAAGCCTGATGGTGTGTGAAGTTAGTGAGCCAAATGGAGTTGTTCTCCCAGAAGATCCACTCGGCTGATCCTTCTTCAATATGCCCTTCACCAACATGCAGTGTTTCCTTGATTGAATTAGCTCTCACACCAATATTTGCGTCTAGAGCCTTTGCATTGAGGGCTATCTGAAAACGGCTGTGGCGCTGAAGTTGCCTGTCAATGTGGAGTTGGTGGCATGTGAAACCCGCATGTGGAGCATTCGTTTATGTGGGATGCTGACCAAGCTTCATTTCAGTCCTAGGCACTCATAGGGCACTAAGCATAGAGTGTGAAAACTGAGTTTCCTTGAGAGCTGCTTGGAAGCCTGATGGTGTGTGAAGTTAGTGAGCCAAATGGAGTTGTTCTCCCACAAGAACCACTCGGCTGATCCTTTTCAATATGCCCTTCACCAACATGCAGTGTTTCCTTGATTGAATTAGCTCTCACACCAATATTTGCGTCTAGAGCCTTTGCATTGAGGGCTATCTGAAAACGGCTGTGGCGCTGAAGTTGCCTGTGAATGTGGAGTTGGTGGCATGTGAAACCCGCATGTGGAGCATTCGTTTGTGTGGGATGCTCTACCAGGTTCATTCCTAGATAATGCACTCAAAGGGCACTAAGCATAGAGTGTGAAAACTGAGTTTCCTTGAGAGCTGCTTGGAAGCCTGATGGTGTGTGAAGTTAGTGAGCCAAATGGAGTTGTTCTCCCACAAGAACCACTCGGCTGATCCTTCTTCCATATGCCCTTCACCAACATGCAGTGTTTCCTTGATTGAATTAGCTCTCACACCAATATTTGCGTGTAGAGCCTTTGCATTGAGGGCTATCTGAAAACGGCTGTGGCGCTGAAGTTGCCTGTGAATGTGGAGTTGGTGGCATGTGAAACCCGCATGTGGAGCATTCGTTTGTGTGGGATGCTCTACCAGGTTCATTCCTAGATAATGCACTCAAAGGGCACTAACAATAGAGTGTGAAAACTGAGTTTCCTTGAGAGCTGCTTGGAAGCCTGATGGTGTGTGACGTTAGTGAGCCAAATGTTGTTGTTCTCCCACAAGAACCACTCGGCTGATCCTTCTTCAATATGCCCTTCACCAACATGCAGTGTTTCCTTGATTGAATTAGCTCTCACACCAATATTTGCATCTAGAGCCTTTGCATTGAGGGCTATCTGAAAACGGCTGTGGCGCTGATGTTGCCTGTGAATGTGGAGTTGGTGGCATGTGAAACCCGCATGTGGAGCATTCGTTTGTGTGGGATGCTGACCAAGCTTCATTTCAGTCCTAGGAACACAAAAGGCACTAAGCATAGAGTGTGAAACCTGAGTTTCCTTGAGAGCTGCTTGGAAGCCTGATGGTGTGTGAAGTTAGTGAGCCAAATCGAGTTGTTCTCCCACAAGAACCACTCGGCTGATCCTTCTTCAATATGCCCTTCACCAACATGCAGTGTTTCCTTGATTGAATTAGCTCTCACACCAATATTTGCGTCTAGAGCCTTTGCATTGAGGGCTATCTGAAAACGGCTGTGGCGCTGAAGTTGCCTGTGAATGTGGAGTTGGTGGCATGTGAAACCCGCATGTGGAGCATTCGTTTGTGTGGGATGCTCTACCAGGTTCATTCCTAGATAATGCACTCAAAGGGCACTAAGCATAGAGTGTGAAAACTGAGTTTCCTTGAGAGCTGCTTGGAAGCCTGATGGTGTGTGAAGTTAGTGAGCCAAATGGAGTTGTTCTCCCACAAGAACCACTCGGCTGATCCTTCTTCCATATGCCCTTCACCAACATGCAGTGTTTCCTTGATTGAATTAGCTCTCACACCAATATTTGCGTGTAGAGCCTTTGCATTGAGGGCTATCTGAAAACGGCTGTGGTGCTGAAGTTGCCTGTGAATGTGGAGTTGGTGGCATGTGAAACCCGCATGTGGAGCATTCGTTTGTGTGGGATGCTGACCAAGCTTCATTTCAGTCCTAGGCACACAAAGGGCACTAAGCATAGAGTGTGAAAACTGAGTTTCCTTGAGAGCTGCTTGGAAGCCTGATGGTGTGTGAAGTTAGTGAGCCAAATGGAGTTGTTCTCCCACAAGAACCACTCGGCTGATCCTTCTTCAATATGCCCTTCACCAACATGTAGTGTTTCCTTGATTGAATTAGATCTCACACCAATATTTGCGTCTAGAGCCTTTGCATTGAGGGCTATCTGAAAACGGCTGTGGCGCTGAAGTTGCCTGTGAATGTGGAGTTGGTGGCATGTGAAACCCGCATGTGGAGCATTCGTTTGTGTGGGATGCTCTACCAGGTTCATTCCTAGATAATGCACTCAAAGGGCACTAAGCATAGAGTGTGAAAACTGAGTTTCCTTGAGAGCTGCTTGGAAGCCTGATGGTGTGTGAAGTTAGTGAGCCAAATGGAGTTGTTCTCCCACAAGAACCACTCGGCTGATCCTTCTTCAATATGCCCTTCACCAACATGCAGTGTTTCCTTGATTGAATTAGCTCTCACACCAATATTTGCGTCTAGAGCCTTTGCATTGAGGGCTATCTGAAAACGGCTGTGGCGCTGATGTTGCCTGTGAATGTGGAGTTGGTGGCATGTGAAACCCGCATGTGGAGCATTCGTTTGTGTGGGATGCTCTACCAGGTTCATTCCTTGATAATGCACTCAAAGGGCACTAAGCGTAGAGTGTGAAAACTGAGTTTCCTTGAGAGCTGCTTGGAAGCCTGATGGTGTGTGAAGTTAGTGAGCCAAATGGAGTTGTTCTCCCACAAGAACCACTCGGCTGATCCTTCTTCAATATGCCCTTCACCAACATGCAGTGTTTCCTTGATTGAATTAGCTCTCACACCAATATTTGCATCTAGAGCCTTTGCATTGAGGGCTATCTGAAAACGGCTGTGGCGCTGAAGTTCCTGTGAATCTTGAGTTGGTGGCATGTGAAACCCGCATGTGGAGCATTCGTTTGTGTGGGATGCTGACCAAGCTTCATTTCAGTCCTAGGCACACAAAAGGCACTAAGCATAGAGTGTGAAACCTGAGTTTCCTTGAGAGCTGCTTGGAAGCCTGATGGTGTGTGAAGTTAGTGAGCCAAATCGAGTTGTTCTCCCACAAGAACCACTCGGCTGATCCTTCTTCAATATGCCCTTCACCAACATGCAGTGTTTCCTTGATTGAATTAGCTCTCACACCAATATTTGCGTCTAGAGCCTTTGCATTGAGGGCTATCTGAAAACGGCTGTGCCGCTGAAGTTGCCTGTGAATGTGGAGTTGGTGGCATGTGAAACCCGCATGTGGAGCATTCGTTTGTGTGGGATGCTCTACCAGGTTCATTCCTAGATAATGCACTCAAAGGGCACTAAGCATAGAGTGTGAAAACTGAGTTTCCTTGAGAGCTGCTTGGAAGCCTGATGGTGTGTGAAGTTAGTGAGCCAAATGGAGTTGTTCTCCCACAAGAACCACTCGGCTGATCCTTCTTCCATATGCCCTTCACCAACATGCAGTGTTTCCTTGATTGAATTAGCTCTCACACCAATATTTGCATCTAGAGCCTTTGCATTGAGGGCTATCTGAAAACGGCTGTGGTGCTGAAGTTGCCTGTGAATGTGGAGTTGGTGGCATGTGAAACCCGCATGTGGAGCATTCGTTTGTGTGGGATGCTGACCAAGCTTCATTTCAGTCCTAGGCACACAAAGGGCACTAAGCATAGAGTGTGAAAACTGAGTTTCCTTGAGAGCTGCTTGGAAGCCTGATGGTGTGTGAAGTTAGTGAGCCAAATGGAGTTGTTCTCCCACAAGAACCACTCGGCTGATCCTTCTTCAATATGCCCTTCACCAACATGCAGTGTTTCCTTGATTGAATTAGCTCTCACACCAATATTTGCGTCTAGAGCCTTTGCTTTGAGGGCTATCTGAAAACGGCTGTGGCGCTGATGTTGCCTGTGAATGTGGAGTTGGTGGCATGTGAAACCCGCATGTGGAGCATTCGTTTGTGTGGGATGCTCTACCAGGTTCATTCCTTGATAATGCACTCGAAGGGCACTAAGCATAAGGTGTGAAAACTGAGTTTCCTTGAGAGCTGCTTGGAAGCCTGATGGTGTGTGAAGTTAGCGAGCCAAATGGAGTTGTTCTCCCACAAGAACCACTCGGCTGATCCTTCTTCAATATGCCCTTCACTAACATGCAGTGTTTCCTTGATTGAATTAGCTCTCACACCAATATTTGCATCTAGAGCCTTTGCATTGAGGGCTATCTGAAAACGGCTGTGGCGCTGAAGTTCCTGTGAATCTGGAGTTGGTGGCATGTGAAACCCGCATGTGGAGCATTCGTTTGTGTGGGATGCTGACCAAGCTTCATTTCAGTCCTAGGAACACAAAGGGCACTAAGCATAGAGTGTGAAACCTGAGTTTCCTTGAGAGCTGCTTGGAAGCCTGATGGTGTGTGAAGTTAGTGAGCCAAATCGAGTTGTTCTCCCACAAGAACCACTCGGCTGATCCTTCTTCAATATGCCCTTCACCAACATGCAGTGTTTCCTTGATTGAATTAGCTCTCACACCAATATTTGCGTCTAGAGCCTTTGCATTGAGGGCTATCTGAAAACGGCTGTGCCGCTGAAGTTGCCTGTGAATGTGGAGTTGGTGGCATGTGAAACCCGCATGTGGAGCATTCGTTTGTGTGGGATGCTCTACCAGGTTCATTCCTAGATAATGCACTCAAAGGGCACTAAGCATAGAGTGTGAAAACTGAGTTTCCTTGAGAGCTGCTTGGAAGCCTGATGGTGTGTGAAGTTAGTGAGCCAAATGGAGTTGTTCTCCCACAAGAACCACTCGGCTGATCCTTCTTCCATATGCCCTTCACCAACATGCAGTGTTTCCTTGATTGAATTAGCTCTCACACCAATATTTGCGTGTAGAGCCTTTGCATTGAGGGCTATCTGAAAACGGCTGTGGTGCTGAAGTTGCCTGTGAATGTGGAGTTGGTGGCATGTGAAACCCGCATGTGGAGCATTCGTTTGTGTGGGATGCTGACCAAGCTTCATTTCAGTCCTAGGCACACAAAGGGCACTAAGCATAGAGTGTGAAACTGAGTTTCCTTGAGAGCTGCTTGGAAGCCTGATGGTGTGTGAAGTTAGGGAGCCAAATGGAGTTGTTCTCCCACAAGAACCACTCGGCTGATCCTTCTTCAATATGCCCTTCACCAACATGCAGTGTTTCCTTGATTGAATTAGCTCTCACACCAATATTTGCGTCTAGAGCCTTTGCTTTGAGGGCTATCTGAAAACGGCTGTGGCGCTGAAGTTGCCTGTGAATGTGGAGTTGGTGGCATGTGAAACCCGCATGTGGAGCATTCGTTTGTGTGGGATGCTCTACCAGGTTCATTCCTTGATAATGCACTCAAAGGGCACTAAGCATAGAGTGTGAAAACTGAGTTTCCTTGAGAGCTGCTTGGAAGCCTGATGGTGTGTGAAGTTAGTGAGCCAAATGGAGTTGTTCTCCCACAAGAACCACTCGGCTGATCCTTCTTCAATATGCCCTTCACCAACATGCAGTGTTTCCTTGATTGAATTAGCTCTCACACCAATATTTGCGTCTAGAGCCTTTGCATTGAGGGCTATCTGAAAACGGCTGTGGCGCTGAAGTTGCCTGTGAATGTGGAGTTGGTGGCATGTGAAACCCGCATGTGGAGCATTCGTTTGTGTGGGATGCTCTACCAGGTTCATTCCTAGATAATGCACTCAAAGGGCACTAAGCATAGAGTGTGAAAACTGAGTTTCCTTGAGAGCTGCTTGGAAGCCTGATGCTGTGTGAAGTTAGGGAGCCAAATGGAGTTGTTCTCCCACAAGAACCACTCGGCTGATCCTTCTTCAATATGCCCTTCACCAACATGCAGTGTTTCCTTGATTGAATTAGCTCTCACACCAATATTTGCGTCTAGAGCATTTGCATTGAGGGCTATCTGAAAACGGCTGTGGCGCTGAAGTTGCCTGTGAATGTGGAGTTGGTGGCATGTGAAACCCGCATGTGAAGCATTCGTTTGTGTTTGATGCTCTACCAGGTTCATTCCTAGATAATGCACTCAAAGGGCACTAAGCATAGAGTGTGAAAACTGAGTTTCCTTGACAGCTGCTTGGAAGCCTGATGGTGTGTAAAGTTAGTGAGCCAAATGGAGTTGTTCTCCCACAAGAACCACTCGGCTGATCCTTCTTCAATATGCCCTTCACCAACATGCAGTGTTTCCTTGATTGAATTAGCTCTCACACCAATATTTGCGTCTAGAGCCTTTGCATTGAGGGCTATCTGAAAACGGCTGTGGTGCTGAAGTTGCCTGTGAATGTGGAGTTGGTGGCATGTGAAACCCGCATGTGGAGCATTCGTTTGTGTGGGATGCTGACCAAGCTTCATTTCAGTCCTAGGCACACAAAGGGCACTAAGCATAGAGTGTGAAAACTGAGTTTCCTTGAGAGCTGCTTGGAAGCCTGATGGTGTGTGAAGTTAGTGAGCCAAATGGAGTTGTTCTCCCACAAGAACCACTCGGCTGATCCTTCTTCAATATGCCCTTCACCAACATGCAGTGTTTCCTTGATTGAATTAGCTCTCACACCAATATTTGCGTCTAGAGCCTTTGCATTGAGGGCTATCTGAAAACGGCTGTGGCGCTGAAGTTGCCTGTGAATGTGGAGTTGGTGGCATGTGAAACCCGCATGTGGAGCATTCGTTTGTGTGGGATGCTCTACCAGGTTCATTCCTAGATAATGCACTCAAAGGGCACTAAGCATAGAGTATGAAAACTGAGTTTCCTTGAGAGCTGCTTGGAAGCCTGATGGTGTGTGAAGTTAGTGAGCCAAATGGAGTTGTTCTCCCACAAGAACCACTCGGCTGATCCTTTTCAATATGCCCTTCACCAACATGCAGTGTTTCCTTGATTGAATTAGCTCTCACACCAATATTTGCATCTAGAGCCTTTGCATTGAGGGCTATCTGAAAACGGCTGTGGCGCTGAAGTTCCTGTGAATCTGGAGTTGGTGGCATGTGAAACCCGCATGTGGAGCATTCATTTGTGTGGGATGCTGACCAAGCTTCATTTCAGTCCTAGGAACACAAAGGGCACTAAGCATAGAGTGTGAAAACTGAGTTTCCTTGAGAGCTGCTTGGAAGCCTGATGGTGTGTGAAGTTAGTGAGCCAAATCTAGTTGTTCTCCCACAAGAACCACTCGGCTGATCCTTCTTCAATATGCCCTTCACCAACATGCAGTGTTTCCTTGATTGAATTAGCTCTCACACCAATATTTGCGTCTAGAGCCTTTGCATTGAGGGCTATCTGAAAACGGCTGTGGCGCTGAAGTTGCCTGTGAATGTGGAGTTGGTGGCATGTGAAACCCGCATGTGGAGCATTCATTTCTGTGGGATGCTCTATCAGGTTCATTCCTAGATAATGCACTCAAAGGGCACTAAGCATAGAGTGTGAAAACTGAGTTTCCTTGAGAGCTGCTTGGAAGCCTGATGGTGTGTGAAGTTAGTGAGCCAAATGGAGTTGTTCTCCCACAAGAACCACTCGGCTGATCCTTCTTCCATATGCCCTTCACCAACATGCAGTGTTTCCTTGATTGAATTAGCTCTCACACCAATATTTGCGTGTAGAGCCTTTGCATTGAGGGCTATCTGAAAACGGCTGTGGTGCTGAAGTTGCCTGTGAATCTGGAGTTGGTGGCATGTGAAACCCGCATGTGGAGCATTCGTTTGTGTGGGATGCTGACCAAGCTTCATTTCAGTCCTAGGCACACAAAGGGCACTAAGCATAGAGTGTGAAAACTGAGTTTCCTTGAGAGCTGCTTGGAAGCCTGATGGTGTGTGAAGTTAGTGAGCCAAATCGAGTTGTTCTCCCACAAGAACCACTCGGCTGATCCTTCTTCAATATGCCCTTCAGCAATATGTAGTGTTTCCTTGATTGAATTAGCTCTCACACCAATATTTGCGTCTAGAGCCTTTGCATTGAGGGCTATCTGAAAACGGCTGTGGCGCTGAAGTTGCCTGTCAATGTGGAGTTGGTGGCATGTGAAACCCGCATGTGGAGCATTCGTTTGTGTGGGATGCTCTACCAGGTTCATTCCTAGATAATGCACTCAAAGGGCACTAAGCATAGAGTGTGAAAACTGAGTTTCCTTGAGAGCTGCTTGGAAGCCTGATGGTGTGTGAAGTTAGTGAGCCAAATGGAGTTGTTCTCCCACAAGAACCACTCGGCTGATCCTTCTTCAATATGCCCTTCACCAACATGCAGTGTTTCCTTGATTGAATTAGCTCTCACACCAATATTTGCGTCTAGAGCCTTTGCATTGAGGGCTATCTGAAAACGGCTGTGGCGCTGAAGTTGCCTGTGAATGTGGAGTTGGTGGCATGTGAAACCCGCATGTGGAGCATTCGTTTGTGTGGGATGCTCTACCAGGTTCATTCCTAGATAATGCACTCAAAGGGCACTAAGCATAGAGTGTGAAAACTGAGTTTCCTTGAGAGCTGCTTGGAAGCCTGATGGTGTGTGAAGTTAGTGAGCCAAATGGAGTTGTTCTCCCACAAGAACCACTCGGCTGATCCTTCTTCCATATGCCCTTCACCAACATGCAGTGTTTCCTTGATTGAATTAGCTCTCACACCAATATTTGCGTCTAGAGCCTTTGCATTGAGGGCTATCTGAAAACGGCTGTGGCGCTGAAGTTGCCTGTGAATGTGGAGTTGTTGGCATGTGAAACCCGCATGTGGAGCACTCGTTTCTGTGGGATGCTGACCAAGCTTCATTTCAGTCCTAGGCAAACAAAGAGCACTAAGCATAGAGTGTGAAAACTGAGTTTCCTTGAGAGCTGCTTGGAAGCCTGATGGTGTGTGAAGTTAGTGAGCCAAATGGAGTTGTTCTCCCACAAGAACCACTCGGCTGATCCTTCTTCAATATGCCCTTCATCAACATGCAGTGTTTCCTTGATTGAATTAGCTCTCACACCAATATTTGCGTCTAGAGCCTTTGCTTTGAGGGCTATCTGAAAACGGCTGTGGCGCTGAAGTTCCTGTGAATCTGGAGTTGGTGGCATGTGAAACCCGCATGTGGAGCATTCATTTGTGTGGGATGCTGACCAAGCTTCATTTCAGTCCTAGGAACACAAAGGGCACTAAGCATAGAGTGTGAAAACTGAGTTTCCTTGAGAGCTGCTTGGAAGCCTGATGGTGTGTGAAGTTAGTGAGCCAAATCTAGTTGTTCTCCCACAAGAACCACTCGGCTGATCCTTCTTCAATATGCCCTTCACCAACATGCAGTGTTTCCTTGATTGAATTAGCTCTCACACCAATATTTGCGTCTAGAGCCTTTGTATTGAGGGCTATCTGAAAACGGCTGTGGCGCTGAAGTTGCCTGTGAATGTGGAGTTGGTGGCATGTGAAACCCGCATGTGGAGCATTCATTTCTGTGGGATGCTCTATCAGGTTCATTCCTAGATAATGCACTCAAAGGGCACTAAGCATAGAGTGTGAAAACTGAGTTTCCTTGAGAGCTGCTTGGAAGCCTGATGGTGTGTGAAGTTAGTGAGCCAAATGGAGTTGTTCTCCCACAAGAACCACTCGGCTGATCCTTCTTCCATATGCCCTTCACCAACATGCAGTGTTTCCTTGATTGAATTAGCTCTCACACCAATATTTGCGTGTAGAGCCTTTGCATTGAGGGCTATCTGAAAACGGCTGTGGTGCTGAAGTTGCCTGTGAATCTGGAGTTGGTGGCATGTGAAACCCGCATGTGGAGCATTCGTTTGTGTGGGATGCTGACCAAGCTTCATTTCAGTCCTAGGCACACAAAGGGCACTAAGCATAGAGTGTGAAAACTGAGTTTCCTTGAGAGCTGCTTGGAAGCCTGATGGTGTGTGAAGTTAGTGAGCCAAATCGAGTTGTTCTCCCACAAGAACCACTCGGCTGATCCTTCTTCAATATGCCCTTCAGCAATATGTAGTGTTTCCTTGATTGAATTAGCTCTCACACCAATATTTGCGTCTAGAGCCTTTGCATTGAGGGCTATCTGAAAACGGCTGTGGCGCTGAAGTTGCCTGTCAATGTGGAGTTGGTGGCATGTGAAACCCGCATGTGGAGCATTCGTTTGTGTGGGATGCTCTACCAGGTTCATTCCTAGATAATGCACTCAAAGGGCACTAAGCATAGAGTGTGAAAACTGAGTTTCCTTGAGAGATGCTTGGAAGCCTGATGGTGTGTGAAGTTAGTGAGCCAAATGGAGTTGTTCTCCCACAAGAACCACTCGGCTGATCCTTCTTCAATATGCCCTTCACCAACATGCAGTGTTTCCTTGATTGAATTAGCTCTCACACCAATATTTGCGTCTAGAGCCTTTGCATTGAGGGCTATCTGAAAACGGCTGTGGCGCTGAAGTTGCCTGTGAATGTGGAGTTGGTGGCATGTGAAACCCGCATGTGGAGCATTCGTTTGTGTGGGATGCTCTACCAGGTTCATTCCTAGATAATGCACTCAAAGGGCACTAAGCATAGAGTGTGAAAACTGAGTTTCCTTGAGAGCTGCTTGGAAGCCTGATGGTGTGTGAAGTTAGTGAGCCAAATGGAGTTGTTCTCCCACAAGAACCACTCGGCTGATCCTTCTTCCATATGCCCTTCACCAACATGCAGTGTTTCCTTGATTGAATTAGCTCTCACACCAATATTTGCGTCTAGAGCCTTTGCATTGAGGGCTATCTGAAAACGGCTGTGGCGCTGAAGTTGCCTGTGAATGTGGAGTTGTTGGCATGTGAAACCCGCATGTGGAGCACTCGTTTCTGTGGGATGCTGACCAAGCTTCATTTCAGTCCTAGGCAAACAAAGAGCACTAAGCATAGAGTGTGAAAACTGAGTTTCCTTGAGAGCTGCTTGGAAGCCTGATGGTGTGTGAAGTTAGTGAGCCAAATGGAGTTGTTCTCCCACAAGAACCACTCGGCTGATCCTTCTTCAATATGCCCTTCATCAACATGCAGTGTTTCCTTGATTGAATTAGCTCTCACACCAATATTTGCGTCTAGAGCCTTTGCTTTGAGGGCTATCTGAAAACGGCTGTGGCGCTGAAGTTGCCTGTGAATGTGGAGTTGGTGGCATGTGAAACCCGCATGTGGAGCATTCGTTTGTGTGGGATGCTCTACCAGGTTCATTCCTAGATAATGCACTCAAAGGGCACTAAGCATAGAGTGTGAAAACTGAGTTTCCTTGAGAGCTGCTTGGAAGCCTGATGGTGTGTGAAGTTAGTGAGCCAAATGGAGTTGTTCTCCCACAAGAACCACTCGGCTGATCCTTCTTCCATATGCCCTTCACCAACATGCAGTGTTTCCTTGATTGAATTAGCTCTCACACCAATATTTGCATCTAGAGCCTTTGCATTGAGGGCTATCTGAACGGCTGTGGCGCTGAAGTTGCCTGTGAATGTGGAGTTGGTGGCATGTGAAACCCGCATGTGGAGCATTCGTTTGTGTGGGATGCTGACCAAGCTTCATTTCAGTCCTAGGCACACAAAGGGCTCTAAGCATAGAGTGTGAAAACTGAGTTTCCTTGAGAGCTGCTTGGAAGCCTGATGGTGTGTGAAGTTAGTGAGCCAAATGGAGTTGTTCTCCCACAAGAACCACTCGGCTGATCCTTCTTCAATATGCCCTTCACCAACATGTAGTGTTTCCTTGATTGAATTAGCTCTCACACCAATATTTGCGTCTAGAGCCTTTGCATTGAGGGCTATCTGAAAACGGCTGTGGCGCTGATGTTGCCTGTGAATGTGGAGTTGGTGGCATGTGAAACCCACATGTGGAGCATTCGTTTGTGTGGGATGCTCTACCAGGTTCATTTCAGTCCTAGGCACTCAAAGGGCACTAAGCATAGAGTGTGAAAACTGAGTTTCCTTGAGAGCTGCTTGGAAGCCTGATGGTGTGTGAAGTTAGTGAGCCAAATCGAGTTGTTCTCCCACAAGAACCACTCGGCTGATCCTTCTTCAATATGCCCTTCACCAACATGCAGTGTTTCCTTGATTGAATTAGCTCTCACACCAATATTTGCGTCTAGAGCCTTTGCATTGAGGGCTATCTGAAAACGGCTGTGGCGCTGAAGTTGCCTGTGAATGTGGAGTTGGTGGCATGTGAAACCCGCATGTGGAGCATTCGTTTGTGTGGGATGCTCTACCAGGTTCATTCCTAGATAATGCACTCAAAGGGCACTAAGCATAGAGTGTGAAAACTGAGTTTCCTTGAGAGCTGCTTGGAAGCCTGATGGTGTCTGAAGTTAGTGAGCCAAATGGAGTTGTTCTCCCACAAGAACCACTCGGCTGATCCTTCTTCAATATGCCCTTCACCAACATGCAGTGTTTCCTTGATTGAATTAGCTCTCACACCAATATTTGTGTCTAGAGCCTTTGCATTGAGGGCTATCTGAAAACGGCTGTGGTGCTGAAGTTGCCTGTGAATGTGGAGTTGGTGGCATGTGAAACCCGCATGTGGAACATTCGTTTGTGTGGGATGCTGACCAAGCTTCATTTCAGTCCTAGGCACACAAAGGGCACTAAGCATAGAGTGTGAAAACTGAGTTTCCTTGAGAGCTGCTTGGAAGCCTGATGGTGTGTGAAGTTAGTGAGCCAAATGGAGTTGTTCTCCCACAAGATCCACTCGGCTGATCCTTCTTCAATATGCCCTTCACCAACATGCAGTGTTTCCTTGATTGAATTAGCTCTCACACCAATATTTGCGTCTAGAGCCTTTGCATTGAGGGCTATCTGAAAACGGCTGTGGCGCTGAAGTTGCCTGTGAATGTGGAGTTGGTGGCATGTGAAACCCGCATGTGGAGCATTCGTTTGTGTGGGATGCTCTACCAGGTTCATTCCTAGATAATGCACTCAAAGGGCACTAAGCATAGAGTGTGAAAACTGAGTTTCCTTGAGAGCTGCTTGGAAGCCTGATGGTGTGTGAAGTTAGTGAGCCAAATGGAGTTGTTCTCCCACAAGAACCACTCGGCTGATCCTTCTTCAATATGCCCTTCACCAACATGCAGTGTTTCCTTGATTGAATTAGCTCTCACACCAATATTTGCGTGTAGAGCCTTTGCATTGAGGGCTATCTGAAAACGGCTGTGGCGCTGAAGTTGCCTGTGAATGTGGAGTTGTTGGCATGTGAAACCCGCATGTGGAGCACTCGTTTCTGTGGGATGCTGACCAAGCTTCATTTCAGTCCTAGGCAAACAAAGAGCACTAAGCATAGAGTGTGAAAACTGAGTTTCCTTGAGAGCTGCTTGGAAGCCTGATGGTGTGTGAAGTTAGTGAGCCAAATGGAGTTGTTCTCCCACAAGAACCACTCGGCTGATCCTTCTTCAATATGCCCTTCATCAACATGCAGTGTTTCCTTGATTGAATTAGCTCTCACACCAATATTTGCGTCTAGAGCCTTTGCTTTGAGGGCTATCTGAAAACGGCTGTGGCGCTGAAGTTGCCTGTGAATGTGGAGTTGGTGGCATGTGAAACCCGCATGTGGAGCATTCGTTTGTGTGGGATGCTCTACCAGGTTCATTCCTAGATAATGCACTCAAAGGGCACTAAGCATAGAGTGTGAAAACTGAGTTTCCTTGAGAGCTGCTTGGAAGCCTGATGGTGTGTGAAGTTAGTGAGCCAAATGGAGTTGTTCTCCCACAAGAACCACTCGGCTGATCCTTCTTCCATATGCCCTTCACCAACATGCAGTGTTTCCTTGATTGAATTAGCTCTCACACCAATATTTGCATCTAGAGCCTTTGCATTGAGGGCTATCTGAACGGCTGTGGCGCTGAAGTTGCCTGTGAATGTGGAGTTGGTGGCATGTGAAACCCGCATGTGGAGCATTCGTTTGTGTGGGATGCTGACCAAGCTTCATTTCAGTCCTAGGCACACAAAGGGCTCTAAGCATAGAGTGTGAAAACTGAGTTTCCTTGAGAGCTGCTTGGAAGCCTGATGGTGTGTGAAGTTAGTGAGCCAAATGGAGTTGTTCTCCCACAAGAACCACTCGGCTGATCCTTCTTCAATATGCCCTTCACCAACATGTAGTGTTTCCTTGATTGAATTAGCTCTCACACCAATATTTGCGTCTAGAGCCTTTGCATTGAGGGCTATCTGAAAACGGCTGTGGCGCTGATGTTGCCTGTGAATGTGGAGTTGGTGGCATGTGAAACCCACATGTGGAGCATTCGTTTGTGTGGGATGCTCTACCAGGTTCATTTCAGTCCTAGGCACTCAAAGGGCACTAAGCATAGAGTGTGAAAACTGAGTTTCCTTGAGAGCTGCTTGGAAGCCTGATGGTGTGTGAAGTTAGTGAGCCAAATCGAGTTGTTCTCCCACAAGAACCACTCGGCTGATCCTTCTTCAATATGCCCTTCACCAACATGCAGTGTTTCCTTGATTGAATTAGCTCTCACACCAATATTTGCGTCTAGAGCCTTTGCATTGAGGGCTATCTGAAAACGGCTGTGGCGCTGAAGTTGCCTGTGAATGTGGAGTTGGTGGCATGTGAAACCCGCATGTGGAGCATTCGTTTGTGTGGGATGCTCTACCAGGTTCATTCCTAGATAATGCACTCAAAGGGCACTAAGCATAGAGTGTGAAAACTGAGTTTCCTTGAGAGCTGCTTGGAAGCCTGATGGTGTCTGAAGTTAGTGAGCCAAATGGAGTTGTTCTCCCACAAGAACCACTCGGCTGATCCTTCTTCAATATGCCCTTCACCAACATGCAGTGTTTCCTTGATTGAATTAGCTCTCACACCAATATTTGTGTCTAGAGCCTTTGCATTGAGGGCTATCTGAAAACGGCTGTGGTGCTGAAGTTGCCTGTGAATGTGGAGTTGGTGGCATGTGAAACCCGCATGTGGAACATTCGTTTGTGTGGGATGCTGACCAAGCTTCATTTCAGTCCTAGGCACACAAAGGGCACTAAGCATAGAGTGTGAAAACTGAGTTTCCTTGAGAGCTGCTTGGAAGCCTGATGGTGTGTGAAGTTAGTGAGCCAAATGGAGTTGTTCTCCCACAAGATCCACTCGGCTGATCCTTCTTCAATATGCCCTTCACCAACATGCAGTGTTTCCTTGATTGAATTAGCTCTCACACCAATATTTGCGTCTAGAGCCTTTGCATTGAGGGCTATCTGAAAACGGCTGTGGCGCTGAAGTTGCCTGTGAATGTGGAGTTGGTGGCATGTGAAACCCGCATGTGGAGCATTCGTTTGTGTGGGATGCTCTACCAGGTTCATTCCTAGATAATGCACTCAAAGGGCACTAAGCATAGAGTGTGAAAACTGAGTTTCCTTGAGAGCTGCTTGGAAGCCTGATGGTGTGTGAAGTTAGTGAGCCAAATGGAGTTGTTCTCCCACAAGAACCACTCGGCTGATCCTTCTTCAATATGCCCTTCACCAACATGCAGTGTTTCCTTGATTGAATTAGCTCTCACACCAATATTTGCGTGTAGAGCCTTTGCATTGAGGGCTATCTGAAAACGGCTGTGGCGCTGATGTTGCCTGTGAATGTGGAGTTGGTGGCATGTGAAACCCGCAAGTGGAGCATTCGTAAGTGTGGGATGCTCTCCAAACTTCATTTCAGTCCTAGGCACTCAAAGGGCACTACGCATAGAGTTTGAAAACTGAGTTTCCTTGAGAGCTGCTTGGAAGCCTGATGGTGTGTGAAGTTAGGGAGCCAAATGGAGTTGTTCTCCCACAAGAGCCACTCGGCTGATCCTTCTTCAATATGCCCTTCATCAACATGCAGTGTTTCCTTGATTGAATTAGCTCTCACACCAATATTTGCGTCTAGAGCCTTTGCATTGAGGGCTATCTGAAAACGGCTGTGGCGCTGAAGTTCCTGTGAATCTGGAGTTGGTGGCATGTGAAACCCGCATGTGGAGCATTCGTTTGTGTGGGATGCTCTACCAGGTTCATTCCTAGATAATGCACTCAAAGGGCACTAAGCATAGAGTGTGAAAACTGAGTTTCCTTGAGAGCTGCTTGGAAGCCTGATGGTGTGTGAAGTTAGTGAGCCAAATGGAGTCGTTCTCCCACAAGAACCACTCGGCTGATCCTTCTTCAATATGCCCTTCACCAACATGCAGTGTTTCCTTGATTGAATTAGCTCTCACACCAATATTTGCATCTAGAGCCTTTGCATTGAGGGCTATCTGAAAACGGCTGTGGCGCTGAAGTTGCCTGTGAATCTGGAGTTGGTGGCATGTGAAACCCGCATGTGGAGCATTCGTTTGTGTGGGATGCTCTACCAGGTTCATTCCTAGATAATGCACTCAAAGGCCACTAAGCATAGAGTGTGAAAACTGAGTTTCCTTGAGAGCTGCTTGGAAGCCTGATGGTGTGTGAAGTTAGTGAGCCAAATGGAGTTGTTCTCCCACAAGAACCACTCGGCTGATCCTTCTTCAATATGCCCTTCACCAACATGCAGTGTTTCCTTGATTGAATTAGCTCTCACACCAATATTTGCGTGTAGAGCCTTTGCATTGAGGGCTATCTGAAAACGGCTGTGGCGCTGATGTTGCCTGTGAATGTGGAGTTGGTGGCATGTGAAACCCGCAAGTGGAGCATTCGTAAGTGTGGGATGCTCTCCAAACTTCATTTCAGTCCTAGGCACTCCAAGGGCACTACGCATAGAGTTTGAAAACTGAGTTTCCTTGAGAGCTGCTTGGAAGCCTGATGGTGTGTGAAGTTAGTGAGCCAAATGGAGTTGTTCTCCCACAAGAACCACTCGGCTGATCCTTCTTCAATATGCCCTTCACCAACATGCAGTGTTTCCTTGATTGAATTAGCTCTCACACCAATATTTGCGTCTAGAGCCTTTGCATTGAGGGCTATCTGAAAACGGCTGTGGCGCTGAAGTTGCCTTTGAATGTGGAGTTGGTGGCATGTGAAACCTGCATGTGGAGCATTCGTTTGTGTGGGATGCTCTACCAGGTTCATTCCTAGATAATGCACTCAAAGGGCACTAAGCATAGAGTGTGAAAACTGAGTTTCCTTGAGAGCTGCTTGGAAGCCTGATGGTGTGTGAAGTTAGTGAGCCAAATGGAGTTGTTCTCCCACAAGAACCACTCGGCTGATCCTTCTTCCATATGCCCTTCACCAACATGCAGTGTTTCCTTGATTGAATTAGCTCTCACACCAATATTTGCGTGTAGAGCCTTTGCATTGAGGGCTATCTGAAAACGGCTGTGGTGCTGAAGTTGCCTGTGAATGTGGAGTTGGTGGCATGTGAAACCCGCATGTGGAGCATTCGTTTGTGTGGGATGCTGACCAAGCTTCATTTCAGTCCTAGGCACACAAAGGGCACTAAGCATAGAGTGTGAAAACTGAGTTTCCTTGAGAGCTGCTTGGAAGCCTGATGGTGTGTGAAGTTAGTGAGCCAAATGGAGTTGTTCTCCCACAAGATCCACTCGGCTGATCCTTCTTCAATATGCCCTTCATCAACATGCAGTGTTTCCTTGATTGAATTAGCTCTCACACCAATATTTGCGTCTAGAGCCTTTGCATTGAGGGCTATCTGAAAACGGCTGTGGCGCTGAAGTTGCCTGTGAATGTGGAGTTGGTGGCATGTGAAACCCGCATGTGGAGCATTCGTTTATGTGGGATGCTCTCCAAGCTTCATTTCAGTCCTAGGCACTCATATTGCACTAAGCATAGAGTTTGAAAACTGAGTTTCCTTGAGAGCTGCTTGGAAGCCTGATGGTGTGTGAAGTTAGTGAGCCAAATGGAGTTGTTCTCCCACAAGAACCACTCGGCTGATCCTTCTTCAATATGCCCTTCACCAACATGCAGTGTTTCCTTGATTGAATTAGCTCTCACACCAATATTTGCGTCTAGAGCCTTTGCATTGAGGGCTATCTGAAAACGGCTGTGGCGCTGAAGTTGCCTGTGAATGTGGAGTTGGTGGCATGTGAAACCCGCATGTGGAGCATTCGTTTGTGTGGGATGCTCTACCAGGTTCGTTCCTAGATAATGCACTCAAAGGGCACTAAGCATAGAGTGTGAAAACTGAGTTTCCTTGAGAGCTGCTTGGAAGCCTGATGGTGTGTGAAGTTAGTGAGCCAAATGGAGTTGTTCTCCCACAAGAACCACTCGGCTGATCCTTCTTCAATATGCCCTTCACCAACATGCAGTGTTTCCTTGATTGAATTAGCTCTCACACCAATATTTGCGTCTAGAGCCTTTGCATTGAGGGCTATCTGAAAACGGCTGTGGCGCTGAAGTTCCTCTGAATCTGGAGTTGGTGGCATGTGAAACCCGCATGTGGAGCATTCGTTTGTGTGGGATGCTCTACCAGGTTCATTCCTAGATAATGCACTCAAAGGGCACTAAGCATAGAGTGTGAAAACTGAGTTTCCTTGAGAGTTGCTTGGAAGCCTGATGGTGTGTGAAGTTAGTGAGCCAAATGGAGTTGTTCTCCCACAAGAACCACTCGGCTGATCCTTCTTCAATATGCCCTTCACCAACATGCAGTGTTTCCTTGATTGAATTAGCTCTCACACCAATATTTGCGTCTAGAGCCTTTGCATTGAGGGCTATCTGAAAACGGCTGTGGCGCTGAAGTTGCCTGTGAATGTGGAGTTGGTGGCATGTGAAACCCGCATGTGGAGCATTCGTTTGTGTGAGATGCTCTACCAGGTTCATTCTTAGATAATGCACTCAAAGAGCACTAAACAAGAGTGTGAAAACTGAGTTTCCTTGAGAGCTGCTTGGAAGCCTGATGGTGTGTGAAGTTAGTGAGCCAAATGGAGTTGTTCTCCCACAAGAACCACTCGGCTGATCCTTCTTCAATATGCCCTTCACCAACATGCAGTGTTTCCTTGATTGAATTAGCTCTCACACCAATATTTGCGTCTAGAGCCTTTGCATTGAGGGCTATCTGAAAACGGCTGTGGTGCTGAAGTTGCCTGTGAATCTGGAGTTGGTAGCATGTGAAACCCGCATGTGGAGCATTCGTTTGTGTGGGATGCTGACCAAGCTTCATTTCTGTCCTAGGCACACAAAGGGCACTAAGCATAGAGTGTGAAAACTGAGTTTCCTTGAGAGCTGCTTGGAAGCCTGATGGTGTGTGAAGTTAGTGAGCCAAATGGAGTTGTTCTCCCACAAGAACCACTCGGCTGATCCTTCTTCAATATGCCCTTCACCAACATGCAGTGTTTCCTTGATTGAATTAGCTCTCACACCAATATTTGCGTCTAGAGCCTTTGCATTGAGGGCTATCTGAAAACGGCTGTGGTGCTGAAGTTGCCTGTGAATCTGGAGTTGGTAGCATGTGAAACCCGCATGTGGAGCATTCGTTTGTGTGGGATGCTGACCAAGCTTCATTTCTGTCCTAGGCACACAAAGGGCACTAAGCATAGAGTGTGAAAACTGAGTTTCCTTGAGAGCTGCTTGGAAGCCTGATGGTGTGTGAAGTTAGTGAGCCAAATGGAGTTGTTCTCCCACAAGATCCACTCGGCTGATCCTTCTTCAATATGCCCTTCATCAACATGCAGTGTTTCCTTGATTGAATTAGCTCTCACACCAATATTTGCGTCTAGAGCCTTTGCATTGAGGGCTATCTGAAAACGGCTGTGGCGCTGAAGTTGCCTGTGAATGTGGAGTTGGTGGCATGTGAAACCCGCATGTGGAGCATTCGTTTATGTGGGATGCTCTCCAAGCTTCATTTCAGTCCTAGGCACTCATAGGGCACTAAGCATAGAGTTTGAAAACTGAGTTTCCTTGAGAGCTGCTTGGAAGTCTGATGGTGTGTGAAGTTAGTGAGCCAAATGGAGTTGTTCTCCCACAAGAACCACTCGGCTGATCCTTCTTCAATATGCCCTTCACCAACATGCAGTGTTTCCTTGATTGAATTAGCTCTCACACCAATATTTGTGTCTAGAGCCTTTGCATTGAGGGCTATCTGAAAACGGCTGTGGCGCTGAAGTTGCCTGTGAATGGGGAGTTGGTGGCATGTGAAACCCGCATGTGGAGCATTCGTTTGTGTGGGATGCTCTACCAGGTTCATTCCTAGATAATGCACTCAAAGGGCACTAAGCATAGAGTGTGAAAACTGAGTTTCCTTGAGAGCTGCTTGGAAGCCTGATGGTGTGTGAAGTTAGTGAGCCAAATGGAGTTGTTCTCCCACAAGAACCACTCGGCTGATCCTTCTTCAATATGCCCTTCACCAACATGCAGTGTTTCCTTGATTGAATTAGCTCTCACACCAATATTTGCGTCTAGAGCCTTTGCATTGAGGGCTATCTGAAAATGGCTGTGGCGCTGAAGTTCCTGTGAATCTGGAGTTGGTGGCATGTGAAACCCGCATGTGGAGCATTCGTTTGTGTGGGATGCTCACCAAGCTTCATTTCAGTCCTAGGAACACAAAGGGCACTAAGCATAGAGTGTGAAACCTGAGTTTCCTTGAGAGCTGCTTGGAAGCCTGATGGTGTGTGAAGTTAGTGAGCCAAATGGAGTTGTTCTCCCACAAGAACCACTCGGCTGATCCTTCTTCAATATGCCCTTCACCAACATGCAGTGTTTCCTTGATTGAATTAGCTCTCACACCAATATTTGCGTCTAGAGCCTTTGCATTGAGGGCTATCTGAAAACGGCTGTGGCGCTGAAGTTGCCTGTGAATGTGGAGTTGGTGGCATGTGAAACCCGCATGTGAAGCATTCGTTTGTGTGAGATGCTCTACCAGGTTCATTCCTAGATAATGCACTCAAAGGGCACTAAGCATAGAGTGTGAAAACTGAGTTTCCTTGAGAGCTGCTTGGAAGCCTGATGGTTTGTGAAGTTAGTGAGCCAAATGGAGTTGTTCTCCCACAAGAACCACTCGGCTGATCCTTCTTCAATATGCCCTTCACCAACATGCAGTGTTTCCTTGATTGAATTAGCTCTCACACCAATATTTGCGTCTAGAGCCTTTGCATTGAGGGCTATCTGAAAACTGCTGTGGCGCTGAAGTTGCCTGTGAATGTGGAGTTGGTGGCATGTGAAACCCGCATGTGGAGCATTCGTTTGTGTGGGATGCTCTACCAGGTTCATTCCTAGATAATGCATTCAAAGGGCACTAAACATAGAGTGTGAAAACTGAGTTTCCTTGAGAGCTGCTTGGAAGCCTGATGGTGTGTGAAGTTAGTGAGCCAAATGGAGTTGTTCTCCCACAAGAACCACTCGGCTGATCCTTCTTTAACATGCCCTTCACCAACATGCAGTGTTTCCTTGATTGAATTAGCTCTCACACCAATATTTGCGTCTAGAGCCTTTGCATTGAGGGCTATCTGAAAACGGCTGTGCCGTTGATGTTGCCTGTGAATGTGGAGTTGGTGGCATGTGAAACCCACATGCGGAGCATGCGTTTTTGTGGGATGCTGACCAAGCTTCATTTCAGTCCTAGGCAAACAAAGGGCACTAAGCATAGAGTGTGAAAACTGAGTTTCCTTGAGAGCTGCTTGGAAGCCTGATGGTGTGTGAATTTAGTGAGCCAAATGGAGTTGTTCTCCCACAAGACCCACTCGGCTGATCCTTCTTCAATATGCCCTTCACCAACATGCAGTGTTTCCTTGATTGAATTAGCTCTCACACCAATATTTGCGTCTAGAGCCTTTGCATTGAGGGCTATCTGAAAACGGCTGTGGCGCTGAAGTTGCCTGAGAATGTGGAGTTGGTGGCATGTGAAACCCGCATGTGGAGCATTCGTTTGTGTGGGATGCTCTACCAGGTTCATTTCAGTCCTAGGCACACAAAGAGCACTATGCATAGAGTGTGAAAACTGAGTTTCCTTGAGAGCTGCTTGGAAGCCTGATGGTGTGTGAAGTTAGTGAGCCAAATGGAGTTGTTCTCCCACAAGAACCACTCGGCTGATCCTTCTTCAATATGCCCTTCACCAACATGCAGTGTTTCCTTGATTGAATTAGCTCTCACACCAATATTTGCGTCTAGAGCCTTTGCATTGAGGGCTATCTGAAAACGGCTGTGGCGCTGAAGTTGCCTGTGAATGTGGAGTTGGTGGCATGTGAAACCCACATGGGGAGCATTCGTATATGTGGGATGCTCTACCAGGTTCATTCCTAGATAATGCACTCAAAGGGCACTAAGCATAGAGTGTGAAAACTGAGTTTCCTTGAGAGCTGCTTGGAAGCCTGATGGTGTGTGAAGTTAGTGAGCCAAATGGAGTTGTTCTCCCACAAGAACCACTCGGCTGATCCTTCTTCAATATGCCCTTCACCAACATGCAGTGTTTCCTTGATTGAATTAGCTCTCACACCAATATTTGCGTCTAGAGCCTTTGCATTGAGGGCTATCTGAAAACGGCTGTGGCGCTGAAGTTGCCTGTGAATGTGGAGTTGGTGGCATGTGAAACCCGCATGTGGAGCATTCGTATATGTGGGATGCTCTACCAGGTTCATTCCTAGATAATGCACTCAAAGGGCACTAAGCATAGAGTGTGAAAACTGAGTTTCCTTGAGAGCTGCTTGGAAGCCTGATGGTGTGTGAAGTTAGTGAGCCAAATGGAGTTGTTCTCCCACAAGAACCACTCGGCTGATCCTTCTTCAATATGCCCTTCACTAACATGCAGTGTTTCCTTGATTGAATTAGCTCTCACACCAATATTTGCGTCTAGAGCCTTTGCATTGAGGGCTATCTGAAAACGGCTGTGGCGCTGAAGTTGCCTGAGAATGTGGAGTTGGTGGCATGTGAAACCCGCATGTGAAGCATTCGTTTGTGTGGGATGCTCTACCAGGTTCATTCCTAGATAATACACTCAAAGGGCACTAAGCATAGAGTGTGAAAACTGAGTTTCCTTGAGAGCTGCTTGGAAGCCTGATGGTGTGTGAAGTTAGTGAGCCAAATGGAGTTGTTCTCCCACAAGAACCACTCGGCTGATCCTTCAATATGCCCTTCACCAACATGCAGTGTTTCCTTGATTGAATTAGCTCTCACACCAATATTTGCGTCTAGAGCCTTTGCATTGAGGGCTATCTGAAAACGGCTGTGGCGCTGAAGTTGCCTGTGAATGTGGAGTTGGTGGCATGTGAAACCCGCATGTGGTTCATTCGTTTATGTGGGATGCTCACCGAGCTTCTTTTCAGTCCTAGGCACTCAAAGGGCACTAAGCATAGAGTGTGAAAACTGAGTTTCCTTGAGAGATGCTTGGAAGCCTGATGGTGTGTGAAGTTAGTGAGCCAAATGGAGTTGTTCTCCCACAAGAACCACTCGGCTGATCCTTCTTCAATATGCCCTTCACCAACATGCAGTGTTTCCTTGATTGAATTAGCTCTCACACCAATATTTGCGTCTAGAGCCTTTGCATTGAGGGCTATCTGAAAACGGCTGTGGCGCTGAAGTTGCCTGTGAATGTGGAGTTGGTGGCATGTGAAACCCGCATGTGGAGCATTCGTTTGTGTGGGATGCTCTACCAGGTTCATTCCTAGATAATGCACTCAAAGGGCACTAAGCATAGAGTGTGAAAACTGAGTTTCCTTGAGAGCTGCTTGGAAGCCTGATGGTGTGTGAAGTTAGTGAGCCAAATGGAGTTGTTCTCCCACAAGAACCACTCGACTGATCCTTCTTCAATATGCCCTTCACTAACATGCAGTGTTTCCTTGATTGAATTAGCTCTCACACCAATATTTGCGTCTAGAGCCTTTGCATTGAGGGCTATCTGAAAACGGCTGTGGCGCTGAAGTTGCCTGTGAATGTGGAGTTGGTGGCATGTGAAACCCGCATGTGAAGCATTCGTTTGTGTGGGATGCTCTACCAGGTTCATTCCTAGATAATACACTCAAAGGGCACTAAGCATAGAGTGTGAAAACTGAGTTTCCTTGAGAGCTGCTTGGAAGCCTGATGGTGTGTGAAGTTAGTGAGCCAAATGGAGTTGTTCTCCCACAAGAACCACTCGGCTGATCCTTCAATATGCCCTTCACCAACATGCAGTGTTTCCTTGATTGAATTAGCTCTCACACCAATATTTGCGTCTAGAGCCTTTGCATTGAGGGCTATCTGAAAACGGCTGTGGCGCTGAAGTTGCCTGTGAATGTGGAGTTGATGGCATGTGAAACCCGCATGTGGTTCATTCGTTTATGTGGGATGCTCACCGAGCTTCTTTTCAGTCCTAGGCACTCAAAGGGCACTAAGCATAGAGTGTGAAAACTGAGTTTCCTTGAGAGATGCTTGGAAGCCTGATGGTGTGTGAAGTTAGTGAGCCAAATGGAGTTGTTCTCCCACAAGAACCACTCGGCTGATCCTTCTTCAATATGCCCTTCACCAACATGCAGTGTTTCCTTGATTGAATTAGCTCTCACACCAATATTTGCGTCTAGAGCCTTTGCATTGAGGGCTATCTGAAAACGGCTGTGGCGCTGAAGTTGCCTGTGAATGTGGAGTTGGTGGCATGTGAAACCCACATGGGGAGCATTCGTATATGTGGGATGCTCTACCAGGTTCATTCCTAGATAATGCACTCAAAGGGCACTAAGCATAGAGTGTGAAAACTGAGTTTCCTTGAGAGCTGCTTGGAAGCCTGATGGTGTGTGAAGTTAGTGAGCCAAATGGAGTTGTTCTCCCACAAGAACCACTCGGCTGATCCTTCTTCAATATGCCCTTCACCAACATGCAGTGTTTCCTTGATTGAATTAGCTCTCACACCAATATTTGCGTCTAGAGCCTTTGCATTGAGGGCTATCTGAAAACGGCTGTGGCGCTGAAGTTGCCTGTGAATGTGGAGTTGGTGGCATGTGAAACCCGCATGTGGAGCATTCGTATATGTGGGATGCTCTACCAGGTTCATTCCTAGATAATGCACTCAAAGGGCACTAAGCATAGAGTGTGAAAACTGAGTTTCCTTGAGAGCTGCTTGGAAGCCTGATGGTGTGTGAAGTTAGTGAGCCAAATGGAGTTGTTCTCCCACAAGAACCACTCGGCTGATCCTTCTTCAATATGCCCTTCACTAACATGCAGTGTTTCCTTGATTGAATTAGCTCTCACACCAATATTTGCGTCTAGAGCCTTTGCATTGAGGGCTATCTGAAAACGGCTGTGGCGCTGAAGTTGCCTGAGAATGTGGAGTTGGTGGCATGTGAAACCCGCATGTGAAGCATTCGTTTGTGTGGGATGCTCTACCAGGTTCATTCCTAGATAATACACTCAAAGGGCACTAAGCATAGAGTGTGAAAACTGAGTTTCCTTGAGAGCTGCTTGGAAGCCTGATGGTGTGTGAAGTTAGTGAGCCAAATGGAGTTGTTCTCCCACAAGAACCACTCGGCTGATCCTTCAATATGCCCTTCACCAACATGCAGTGTTTCCTTGATTGAATTAGCTCTCACACCAATATTTGCGTCTAGAGCCTTTGCATTGAGGGCTATCTGAAAACGGCTGTGGCGCTGAAGTTGCCTGTGAATGTGGAGTTGGTGGCATGTGAAACCCGCATGTGGTTCATTCGTTTATGTGGGATGCTCACCGAGCTTCTTTTCAGTCCTAGGCACTCAAAGGGCACTAAGCATAGAGTGTGAAAACTGAGTTTCCTTGAGAGATGCTTGGAAGCCTGATGGTGTGTGAAGTTAGTGAGCCAAATGGAGTTGTTCTCCCACAAGAACCACTCGGCTGATCCTTCTTCAATATGCCCTTCACCAACATGCAGTGTTTCCTTGATTGAATTAGCTCTCACACCAATATTTGCGTCTAGAGCCTTTGCATTGAGGGCTATCTGAAAACGGCTGTGGCGCTGAAGTTGCCTGTGAATGTGGAGTTGGTGGCATGTGAAACCCGCATGTGGAGCATTCGTATATGTGGGATGCTCTACCAGGTTCATTCCTAGATAATGCACTCAAAGGGCACTAAGCATAGAGTGTGAAAACTGAGTTTCCTTGAGAGCTGCTTGGAAGCCTGATGGTGTGTGAAGTTAGTGAGCCAAATGGAGTTGTTCTCCCACAAGAACCACTCGACTGATCCTTCTTCAATATGCCCTTCACTAACATGCAGTGTTTCCTTGATTGAATTAGCTCTCACACCAATATTTGCGTCTAGAGCCTTTGCATTGAGGGCTATCTGAAAACGGCTGTGGCGCTGAAGTTGCCTGTGAATGTGGAGTTGGTGGCATGTGAAACCCGCATGTGAAGCATTCGTTTGTGTGGGATGCTCTACCAGGTTCATTCCTAGATAATACACTCAAAGGGCACTAAGCATAGAGTGTGAAAACTGAGTTTCCTTGAGAGCTGCTTGGAAGCCTGATGGTGTGTGAAGTTAGTGAGCCAAATGGAGTTGTTCTCCCACAAGAACCACTCGGCTGATCCTTCAATATGCCCTTCACCAACATGCAGTGTTTCCTTGATTGAATTAGCTCTCACACCAATATTTGCGTCTAGAGCCTTTGCATTGAGGGCTATCTGAAAACGGCTGTGGCGCTGAAGTTGCCTGTGAATGTGGAGTTGATGGCATGTGAAACCCGCATGTGGTTCATTCGTTTATGTGGGATGCTCACCGAGCTTCTTTTCAGTCCTAGGCACTCAAAGGGCACTAAGCATAGAGTGTGAAAACTGAGTTTCCTTGAGAGCTGCTTGGAAGCCTGATGGTGTGTGAAGTTAGTGAGCCAAATGGAGTTGTTCTCCCACAAGAACCACTCGGCTGATCCTTCTTCAATATGCCCTTCACCAACATGCAGTGTTTCCTTGATTGAATTAGCTCTCACACCAATATTTGCGTCTAGAGCCTTTGCATTGAGGGCTATCTGAAAACGGCTGTGGCGCTGATGTTGCCTGTGAATGTGGAGTTGGTGGCATGTGAAACCCGCATGTGGAGCATTCGTTTGTGTGGGATGCTCTACCAGGTTCATTTCAGTCCTAGGCACACAAAGAGCACTAAGCATAGAGTGTGAAAACTGAGTTTCCTTGAGAGCTGCTTGGAAGCCTGATGGTGTGTGAAGTTAGTGAGCCAAATGGAGTTGTTCTCCCACAAGAACCACTCGGCTGATCCTTCTTCAATATGCCCTTCACCAACATGCAGTGTTTCCTTGATTGAATTAGCTCTCACACCAATATTTGCGTCTAGAGCCTTTGCATTGAGGGCTATCTGAAAACGGCTGTGGCGCTGAAGTTGCCTGTGAATGTGGAGTTGGTGGCATGTGAAACCCGCATGTGGAGCATTCGTTTGTGTGGGATGCTCTACCAGGTTCATTCCTAGATAATGCACTCAAAGAGCACTAAGCATAGAGTGTGAAAACTGAGTTTCCTTGAGAGCTGCTTGGAAGCCTGATGGTGTGTGAAGTTAGTGAGCCAAATGGAGTTGTTCTCCCACAAGAACCACTCGGCTGATCCTTCTTCAATATGCCCTTCACCAACATGCAGTGTTTCCTTGATTGAATTAGCTCTCACACCAATATTTGCGTCTAGAGCCTTTGCATAGAGGGCTATGTGAAAACGGCTGTGGCGCTGATGTTGCCTGTGAATGTGGAGTTGGTGGCATGTGAAACCCGCATGTGGAGCATTCGTATATGTGGGATGCTCTCCAAGCTTCATTTCAGTCCTAGGCACTCAAAGGGCACTAAGCATAGAGTTTGAAAACTTAGTTTCCTTGAGAGATGCTTGGAAGCCTGATGGTGTGTGAAGTTAGTGAGCCAAATGGAGTTGTTCTCCCACAAGAACCACTCGGCTGATCCTTCTTCAATATGCCCTTCACCAACATGCAGTGTTTCCTTGATTGAATTAGCTCTCACACCAATATTTGCGTCTAGAGCCTTTGCATTGAGGGCTATCTGAAAACGGCTGTGGCACTGATGTTGCCTGTGAATGTGGAGTTGGTGGCATGTGAAACCCACATGTGGAGCATTCGTTTTTGTGGGATGCTCTACCAGGTTCATTCCTAGATAATGCACTCAAAGGGCACTAAGCATAGAGTGTGAAAACTGAGTTTCCTTGAGAGCTGCTTGGAAGCCTGATGGTGTGTGAAGTTAGTGAGCCAAATTGAGTTGTTCTACCACAAGAACTACTCGGCTGATCCTTCTTCAATATGCCCTTCACCAACATGCAGTGTTTCCTTGATTGAATTAGCTCTCACACCAATATTTGCGTCTAGAGCCTTTGCATTGAGGGCTATCTGAAAACGCCTGTGGCTCTGAAGTTGCCTGAGAATGTGGAGTTGGTGGCATGTGAAACCCGCATGTGGAGCATTCGTTTGTGTGGCTGACCAAGCTCTACCAGGTTCATTCCTAGATAATGCACTCAAAGGGCACTAAACATAGAGCGTGAAACCTGAGTTTCCTTGAGAGCTGCTTGGAAGCCTGATGGTGTGTGAAGTTAGTGAGCCAAATGGAGTTGTTCTCCCACAAGAACCACTCGGCTGATCCTTCTTCCATATGCCCTTCAGCAACATGCAGTGTTTCCTTGATTGAATTAGCTCTCACACCAATATTTGCGTCTAGAGCCTTTGCATTGAGGGCTATCTGAAAACGGCTGTGGCGCTGAAGTTGCCTGTGAATGTGGAGTTGGTGGCATGTGAAACCCGCATGTGGAGCATTCGTTTGTGTGGGATGCTCTACCAGGTTCATTCCTAGATAATGCACTCAAAGGGCACTAAGCATAGAGTGTGAAAACTGAGTTTCCTTGAGAGCTGCTTGGAAGCCTGATGGTGTGTGAAGTTAGTGAGCCAAATGGAGTTGTTCTCCCACAAGAACCACTCGGCTGATCCTTCTTCAATATGCCCTTCACTAACATGCAGTGTTTCCTTGATTGAATTAGCTCTCACACCAATATTTGCGTCTAGAGCCTTTGCATTGAGGGCTATCTGAAAACGGCTGTGGCGCTGAAGTTGCCTGAGAATGTGGAGTTGGTGGCATGTGAAACCCGCATGTGGAGCATTCGTTTGTGTGGGATGCTCTACCAGGTTCATTTCAGTCCTAGGCACACAAAGAGCACTAAGCATAGAGTGTGAAAACTGAGTTTCCTTGAGAGCTGCTTGGAAGCCTGATGGTGTGTGAAGTTAGTGAGCCAAATGGAGTTGTTCTCCCACAAGAACCACTCGGCTGATCCTTCTTCAATATGCCCTTCACCAACATGCAGTGTTTCCTTGATTGAATTAGCTCTCACACCAATATTTGCGTCTAGAGCCTTTGCATTGAGGGCTATCTGAAAACGGCTGTGGCGCTGAAGTTGTCTGTGAATGTGGAGTTGGTGGCATGTGAAACCCGCATGTGAAGCATTCGTTTGTGTGGGATGCTCTACCAGGTTCATTCCTAGATAATACACTCAAAGGGCACTAAGCATAGAGTGTGAAAACTGAGTTTCCTTGAGAGCTGCTTGGAAGCCTGATGGTGTGTGAATTTAGTGAGCCAAATGGAGTTGTTCTCCCACAAGAACCACTCGGTTGATCCTTCTTCAATATGCCGTTCACCAACATGCAGTGTTTCCTTGATTGAATTAGCTCTCACACCAATATTTGCGTCTAGAGCCTTTGCATTGAGGGCTATCTGAAAACGGCTGTGGCGCTGAAGTTGCCTGTGAATGTGGAGTTGGTGGCATGTGAAACCCGCATGTGGTTCATTCGTTTATGTGGGATGCTCACCAAGCTTCTTTTCAGTCCTAGGCACTCAATGGGCACTAAGAATAGAGTGTGAAAACTGAGTTTCCTTGAGAGATGCTTGGAAGCCTGATGGTGTGTGAAGTTAGTGAGCCAAATGGAGTTGTTCTCCCACAAGAACCACTCGGCTGATCCTTCTTCAATATGCCCTTCACCAACATGCAGTGTTTCCTTGATTGAATTAGCTCTCACACCAATATTTGCGTCTAGAGCCTTTGCATTGAGGGCTATCTGAAAACGGCTGTGGCGCTGAAGTTGCCTGAGAATGTGGAGTTGGTGGCATGTGAAACCCGCATGTGGAGCATTCGTTTGTGTGGCTGACCAAGCTCTACCAGGTTCATTCCTAGATAATGCACTCAAAGGGCACTAAACATAGAGCGTGAAACCTGAGTTTCCTTGACAGCTGCTTGGAAGCCTGATGGTGTGTGAAGTTAGTGAGCCAAATGGAGTTGTTCTCCCACAAGAACCACTCGGCTGATCCTTCTTCCATATGCCCTTCACCAACATGCAGTGTTTCCTTGATTGAATTAGCTCTCACACCAATATTTGCATCTAGAGCCTTTGCATTGAGGGCTATCTGAAAACGGCTGTGGCGCTGAAGTTGCCTGTGAATGTGGAGTTGGTGGCATGTGAAACCCGCATGTGGAGCATTCGTTTGTGTGGGATGCTCTACCAGGTTCATTCCTAGATAATGCACTCAAAGGGCACTAAGCATAGAGTGTGAAACCTGAGTTTCCTTGAGAGCTGCTTGGAAGCCTGATGGTGTGTGAAGTTAGTGAGCCAAATGGAGTTGTTCTCCCACAAGAACCACTCGGCTGATCCTTCTTCAATATGCCCTTCATCAACATGCAGTGTTTCCTTGATTGAATTAGCTCTCACACCAATATTTGCGTCTAGAGCCTTTGCATTGAGGGCTATCTGAAAACGGCTGTGGCGCTGAAGTTGCCTGAGAATGTGGAGTTGGTGGCATGTGAAACCCGCATGTGGAGCATTCGTTTGTGTGGGATGCTCTACCAGGTTCATTTCAGTCCTAGGCACACAAAGAGCACTAAGCATAGAGTGTGAAAACTGAGTTTCCTTGAGAGCTGCTTGGAAGCCTGATGGTGTGTGAAGTTAGTGAGCCAAATGGAGTTGTTCTCCCACAAGAACCACTCGGCTGATCCTTCTTCAATATGCCCTTCACCAACATGCAGTGTTTCCTTGATTGAATTAGCTCTCACACCAATATTTGCGTCTAGAGCCTTTGCATTGAGGGCTATCTGAAAACGGCTGTGGCGCTGAAGTTGTCTGTGAATGTGGAGTTGGTGGCATGTGAAACCCGCATGTGAAGCATTCGTTTGTGTGGGATGCTCTACCAGGTTCATTCCTAGATAATACACTCAAAGGGCACTAAGCATAGAGTGTGAAAACTGAGTTTCCTTGAGAGCTGCTTGGAAGCCTGATGGTGTGTGAAGTTAGTGAGCCAAATGGAGTTGTTCTCCCACAAGAACCACTCGGCTGATCCTTCAATATGCCCTTCACCAACATGCAGTGTTTCCTTGATTGAATTAGCTCTCACACCAATATTTGCGTCTAGAGCCTTTGCATTGAGGGCTATCTGAAAACGGCTGTGGCGCTGAAGTTGCCTGTGAATGTGGAGTTGGTGGCATGTGAAACCCGCATGTGGTTCATTCGTTTATGTGGGATGCTCACCAAGCTTCTTTTCAGTCCTAGGCACTCAAAGGGCACTAAGCATAGAGTGTGAAAACTGAGTTTCCTTGAGAGCTGCTTGGAAGCCTGATGGTGTGTGAAGTTAGTGAGCCAAATGGAGTTGTTCTCCCACAAGAACCACTCGGCTGATCCTTCTTCAATATGCCCTTCACCAACATGCAGTGTTTCCTTGATTGAATTAGCTCTCACACCAATATTTGCGTCTAGAGCCTTTGCATTGAGGGCTATCTGAAAACGGCTGTGGTGCTGAAGTTGTCTGTGAATGTGGAGTTGGTGGCATGTGAAACCCGCATGTGAAGCATTCGTTTGTGTGGGATGCTCTACCAGGTTCATTCCTAGATAATGCACTCAAAGGGCACTAAGCATAGAGTGTGAAAACTGAGTTTCCTTGAGAGCTGCTTGGAAGCCTGATGGTGTGTGAAGTTAGTGAGCCAAATGGAGTTGTTCTCCCACAAGAACCACTCGGTTGATCCTTCTTCAATATGCCCTTCACCAACATGCAGTGTTTCCTTGATTGAATTAGCTCTCACACCAATATTTGCGTCTAGAGCCTTTGCATTGAGGGCTATCTGAAAACGGCTGTGGCGCTGAAGTTGCCTGTGAATGTGGAGTTGGTGGCATGTGAAACCCGCATGTGGAGCATTCGTTTGTGTGGGATGCTCTACCAGGTTCATTCCTAGATAATACACTCAAAGGGCACTAAGCATAGAGTGTGAAAACTGAGTTTCCTTGAGAGCTGCTTGGAAGCCTGATGGTGTGTGAAGTTAGTGAGCCAAATGGAGTTGTTCTCCCACAAGAACCACTCGGCTGATCCTTCTTCAATATGCCCTTCACCAACATGCAGTGTTTCCTTGATTGAATTAGCTCTCACACCAATATTTGCGTCTAGAGCCTTTGCATTGAGGGCTATCTGAAAACGGCTGTGGCACTGAAGTTGCCTGTCAATGTGGAGTTGGTGGCATGTGAAACCCGCATGTGGAGCATTCGTTTGTGTGGGATGCTCTCCAAGCTTCATTTCATTCCTAGGCACTCAAAGGGCACTAAGCATAGAGTGTGAAAACTGAGTTTCCTTGAGAGCTGCTTGGAAGCCTGATGGTGTGTGAAGTTAGTGAGCCAAATGGAGTTGTTCTCCCACAAGACCCACTCGGCTGATCCTTCTTCAATATGCCCTTCACCAACATGCAGTGTTTCCTTGATTGAATTAGCTCTCACACCAATATTTGCGTCTAGAGCCTTTGCTTTGAGGGCTATCTGAAAACGGCTGTGGCACTGATGTTGCCTGTGAATGTGGAGTTGGTGGCATGTGAAACCCGCATGTGGAGCATTCGTTTGTGTGGGATGCTCTACCAGGTTCATTCCTAGATAATGCACTCAAAGGGCACTAAGCATAGAGTGTGAAAACTGAGTTTCCTTGAGAGCTGCTTGGAAGCCTGATGGTGTGTGAAGTTAGTGAGCCAAATGGAGTTGTTCTCCCACAAGAACCACTCGGCTGATCCTTCTTCAATATGCCCTTCACCAACATGCAGTGTTTCCTTGATTGAATTAGCTCTCACACCAATATTTGCGTCTAGAGCCTTTGCTTTGAGGGCTATCTGAAAACGGCTGTGGCGCTGAAGTTGCCTGTGAATGTGGAGTTGGTGGCATGTGAAACCCGCATGTGGAGCATTCGTTTGTGTGGGATGCTCTACCAGGTTCATTTCAGTCCTAGGCACTCATAGGGCACTAAGCATAGAGTGTGAAAACTGAGTTTCCTTGAGAGCTGCTTGGAAGCCTGATGGTGTGTGAAGTTAGTGAGCCAAATGGAGTTGTTCTCCCACAAGAACCACTCGGCTGATCCTTCTTCAATATGCCCTTCACCAACATGCAGTGTTTCCTTGATTGAATTAGCTCTCACACCAATATTTGCGTCTAGAGCCTTTGCTTTGAGGGCTATCTGAAAACGGCTGTGGCGCTGAAGTTGCCTGTGAATGTGGAGTTGGTGGCATGTGAAACCCGCATGTGGAGCATTCGTTTGTGTGGGATGCTCTACCAGGTTCATTCCTAGATAATGCACTCAAAGGGCACTAAGCATAGAGTGTGAAAACTGAGTTTCCTTGAGAGCTGCTTGGAAGCCTGATGGTGTGTGAAGTTAGTGAGCCAAATGGAGTTGTTCTCCCACAAGAACCACTCGGCTGATCCTTCTTCAATATGCCCTTCACTAACATGCAGTGTTTCCTTGATTGAATTAGCTCTCACACCAATATTTGCGTCTAGAGCCTTTGCATTGAGGGCTATCTGAAAACGGCTGTGGCGCTGAAGTTGCCTGTCAATGTGGAGTTGGTGGCATGTGAAACCCGCATGTGGAGCATTCGTTTGTGTGGGATGCTCTACCAGGTTCATTTCAGTCCTAGGCACTCATAGGGCACTAAGCATAGAGTGTGAAAACTGAGTTTCCTTGAGAGCTGCTTGGAAGCCTGATGGTGTGTGAAGTTAGTGAGCCAAATGGAGTTGTTCTCCCACAAGAACCACTCGGCTGATCCTTCTTCAATATGCCCTTCACCAACATGCAGTGTTTCCTTGATTGAATTAGCTCTCACACCAATATTTGCGTCTAGAGCCTTTGCATTGAGGGCTATCTGAAAACGGCTGTGGCGCTGAAGTTGCCTGTCAATGTGGAGTTGGTGGCATGTGAAACCCGCATGTGGAGCATTCGTTTGTGTGGGATGCTCTCCAAGCTTCATTTCAGTCCTAGGCACTCAAAGGGCACTAAGCATAGAGTGTGAAAACTGAGTTTCCTTGAGAGCTGCTTGGAAGCCTGATGGTGTGTGAAGTTAGTGAGCCAAATGGAGTTGTTCTCCCACAAGAACCACTCGGCTGATCCTTCTTCAATATGCCCTTCACCAACATGCAGTGTTTCCTTGATTGAATTAGCTCTCACACCAATATTTGCGTCTAGAGCCTTTGCTTTGAGGGCTATCTGAAAACGGCTGTGGCACTGATGTTGCCTGTGAATGTGGAGTTGGTGGCATGTGAAACCCGCATGTGGAGCATTCGTTTGTGTGGGATGCTCTACCAGGTTCATTCCTAGATAATGCACTCAAAGGGCACTAAGCATAGAGTGTGAAAACTGAGTTTCCTTGACAGCTGCTTGGAAGCCTGATGGTGTGTGAAGTTAGTGAGCCAAATGGAGTTGTTCTCCCACAAGAACCACTCGGCTGATCCTTCTTCAATATGCCCTTCACTACCATGCAGTGTTTCCTTGATTGAATTAGCTCTCACACAAATATTTGCCTCTGGAGCCTTTGCATTGAGGGCTATCTGAAAACGACTGTGGCGCTGAAGTTGCCTGTGAATGTGGAGTTGGTGGCATGTGAAACCCGCATGTGGAGCATTCGTTTGTGTGGGATGCTCTACCAGGTTCATTCCTAGATAATGCACTCAAAGGGCACTAAGCATAGAGTGTGAAAACTGAGTTTCCTTGAGAGCTGCTTGGAAGCCTGATGGTGTGTGAAGTTAGTGAGCCAAATGGAGTTGTTCTCCCACAAGAACCACTCGGCTGATCCTTCTTCAATATGCCCTTCACCAACATGCAGTGTTTCCTTGATTGAATTAGCTCTCACACCAATATTTGCGTCTAGAGCCTTTGCTTTGAGGGCTATCTGAAAACGGCTGTGGCGCTGAAGTTGCCTGAGAATGTGGAGTTGGTGGCATGTGAAACCCGCATGTGGAGCATTCGTTTGTGTGGGATGCTCTACCAGGTTCATTCCTAGATAATGCACTCAAAGGGCACTAAGCATAGAGTGTGAAAACTGAGTTTCCTTGAGAGCTGCTTGGAAGCCTGATGGTGTGTGAAGTTAGTGAGCCAAATGCAGTTGTTCTCCCACAAGAACCACTCGGCTGATCCTTCTTCAATATGCCCTTCACCAACATGCAGTGTTTCCTTAATTGAATTAGCTCTCACACCAATATTTGCGTCTAGAGCCTTTGCATTGAGGGCTATCTGAAAACGGCTGTGGCGCTGAAGTTGCCTGTCAATGTGGAGTTGGTGGCATGTGAAACCCGCATGTGGAGCATTCGTTTGTGTGGGATGCTCTACCAGGTTCATTCCTAGATAATGCACTCAAAGGGCACTAAGCATAGAGTGTGAAAACTGAGTTTCCTTGAGAGCTGCTTGGAAGCCTGATGGTGTGTGAAGTTAGTGAGCCAAATGGAGTTGTTCTCCCACAAGAACCACTCGGCTGATCCTTCTTCAATATGCCCTTCACTAACATGCAGTGTTTCCTTGATTGAATTAGCTCTCACACCAATATTTGCGTCTAGAGCCTTTGCATTGAGGGCTATCTGAAAACGGCTGTGGCGCTGATGTTGCCTGTGAATGTGGAGTTGGTGGCATGTGAAACCCGCATGTGGAGCATTCGTTTGTGTGGGATGCTCTACCAGGTTCATTCCTAGATAATGCACTCAAAGGGCACTAAGCATAGAGTGTGAAAACTGAGTTTCCTTGAGAGCTGCTTGGAAGCCTGATGGTGTGTGAAGTTAGTGAGCCAAATGGAGTTGTTCTCCCACAAGAACCACTCGGCTGATCCTTCTTCAATATGCCCTTCACCAACATGCAGTGTTTCCTTGATTGAATTAGCTCTCACACCAATATTTGCGTCTAGAGCCTTTGCATTGAGGGCTATCTGAAAACGGCTGTGGCACTGATGTTGCCTGTGAATGTGGAGTTGGTGGCATGTGAAACCCGCATGTGGAGCATTCGTTTGTGTGGGATGCTCTACCAGGTTCATTCCTAGATAATGCACTCAAAGGGCACTAAGCATAGAGTGTGAAAACTGAGTTTCCTTGACAGCTGCTTGGAAGCCTGATGGTGTGTGAAGTTAGTGAGCCAAATGGAGTTGTTCTCCCACAAGAACCACTCGGCTGATCCTTCTTCAATATGCCCTTCACTAACATGCAGTGTTTCCTTGATTGAATTAGCTCTCACACCAATATTTGCGTGTAGAGCCTTTGCATTGAGGGCTATCTGAAAACGGCTGTGGCGCTGAAGTTGCCTGTGAATGTGGAGTTGGTGGCATGTGAAACCCGCATGTGGAGCATTCGTTTGTGTGGGATGCTCTACCAGGTTCATTTCAGTCCTAGGCACTCATAGGGCACTAAGCATAGAGTGTGAAAACTGAGTTTCCTTGAGAGCTGCTTGGAAGCCTGATGGTGTCTGAAGTTAGTGAGCCAAATGGAGTTGTTCTCCCACAAGAACCACTCGGCTGATCCTTCTTCAATATGCCCTTCACCAACATGCAGTGTTTCCTTGATTGAATTAGCTCTCACACCAATATTTGCGTCTAGAGCCTTTGCATTGAGGGCTATCTGAAAACGGCTGTGGCGCTGAAGTTGCCTGTGAATGTGGAGTTGGTGGCATGTGAAACCCGCATGTGGAGCATTCGTTTGTGTGGGATGCTCTACCAGGTTCATTCCTAGATAATGCACTCAAAGGGCACTAAGCATAGAGTGTGAAAACTGAGTTTCCTTGAGAGCTGCTTGGAAGCCTGATGGTGTGTGAAGTTAGTGAGCCAAATGGAGTTGTTCTCCCACAAGAACCACTCGGCTGATCCTTCTTCAATATGCCCTTCACCAGCATGCAGTGTTTCCTTGATTGAATTAGCTCTCACACCAATATTTGCGTCTAGAGCCTTTGCTTTGAGGGCTATCTGAAAACGGCTGTGGCACTGATGTTGCCTGTGAATGTGGAGTTGGTGGCATGTGAAACCCGCATGTGGAGCATTCGTTTGTGTGGGATGCTCTACCAGGTTCATTCCTAGATAATGCACTCAAAGGGCACTAAGCATAGAGTGTGAAAACTGAGTTTCCTTGAGAGCTGCTTGGAAGCCTGATGGTGTGTGAAGTTAGTGAGCCAAATGGAGTTGTTCTCCCACAAGAACCACTCGGCTGATCCTTCTTCAATATGCCCTTCACTACCATGCAGTGTTTCCTTGATTGAATTAGCTCTCACACAAATATTTGCGTCTAGAGCCTTTGCATTGAGGGCTATCTGAAAACGGCTGTGGCGCTGAAGTTGCCTGTGAATGTGGAGTTGGTGGCATGTGAAACCCGCATGTGGAGCATTCGTTTGTGTGGGATGCTCTACCAGGTTCATTTCAGTCCTAGGCACTCATAGGGCACTAAGCATAGAGTGTGAAAACTGAGTTTCCTTGAGAGCTGCTTGGAAGCCTGATGGTGTGTGAAGTTAGTGAGCCAAATGGAGTTGTTCTCCCACAAGAACCACTCGGCTGATCCTTCTTCAATATGCCCTTCACCAACATGCAGTGTTTCCTTGATTGAATTAGCTCTCACACCAATATTTGCGTCTAGAGCCTTTGCATTGAGGGCTATCTGAAAACGGCTGTGGCGCTGATGTTGCCTGTGAATGTGGAGTTGGTGGCATGTGAAACCCGCATGTGGAGCATTCGTTTGTGTGGGATGCTCTACCAGGTTCATTCCTAGATAATGCACTCAAAGGGCACTAAGCATAGAGTGTGAAAACTGAGTTTCCTTGAGAGCTGCTTGGAAGCCTGATGGTGTGTGAAGTTAGTGAGCCAAATGGAGTTGTTCTCCCACAAGAACCACTCGGCTGATCCTTCTTCAATATGCCCTTCACCAACATGCAGTGTTTCCTTGATTGAATTAGCTCTCACACCAATATTTGCGTCTAGAGCCTTTGCATTGAGGGCTATCTGAAAACGGCTGTGGCACTGATGTTGCCTGTGAATGTGGAGTTGGTGGCATGTGAAACCCGCATGTGGAGCATTCGTTTGTGTGGGATGCTCTACCAGGTTCATTCCTAGATAATGCACTCAAAGGGCACTAAGCATAGAGTGTGAAAACTGAGTTTCCTTGACAGCTGCTTGGAAGCCTGATGGTGTGTGAAGTTAGTGAGCCAAATGGAGTTGTTCTCCCACAAGAACCACTCGGCTGATCCTTCTTCAATATGCCCTTCACTAACATGCAGTGTTTCCTTGATTGAATTAGCTCTCACACCAATATTTGCGTCTAGAGCCTTTGCATTGAGGGCTATCTGAAAACGGCTGTGGCGCTGAAGTTGCCTGTGAATGTGGAGTTGGTGGCATGTGAAACCCGCATGTGGAGCATTCGTTTGTGTGGGATGCTCTACCAGGTTCATTTCAGTCCTAGGCACTCATAGGGCACTAAGCATAGAGTTTGAAAACTGAGTTTCCTTGAGAGCTGCTTGGAAGCCTGATGGTGTGTGAAGTTAGTGAGCCAAATGGAGTTGTTCTCCCACAAGAACCACTCGGCTGATCCTTCTTCAATATGCCCTTCACCAACATGCAGTGTTTCCTTGATTGAATTAGCTCTCACACCAATATTTGCGTCTAGAGCCTTTGCATTGAGGGCTATCTGAAAACGGCTGTGGCGCTGAAGTTGCCTGTGAATGTGGAGTTGGTGGCATGTGAAACCCGCATGTGGAGCATTCGTTTGTGTGGGATGCTCTCCAAGCTTCATTTCAGTCCTATGCACTCAAAGGGCACTAAGCATAGAGTTTGAAAACTGAGTTTCCTTTAGAGCTGCTTGGAAGCCTGATGGTGTGTGAAGTTAGTGAGCCAAATGGAGTTGTTCTCCCACAAGAACCACTCGGCTGATCCTTCTTCAATATGCCCTTCACCAACATGCAGTGTTTCCTTGATTGAATTAGCTCTCACACCAATATTTGCGTCTAGAGCCTTTGCTTTGAGGGCTATCTGAAAACGGCTGTGGCACTGATGTTGCCTGTGAATGTGGAGTTGGTGGCATGTGAAACCCGCATGTGGAGCATTCGTTTGTGTGGGATGCTCTACCAGGTTCATTCCTAGATAATGCACTCAAAGGGCACTAAGCATAGAGTGTGAAAACTGAGTTTCCTTGACAGCTGCTTGGAAGCCTGATGGTGTGTGAAGTTAGTGAGCCAAATGGAGTTGTTCTCCCACAAGAACCACTCCGCTGATCCTTCTTCAATATGCCCTTCACTACCATGCAGTGTTTCCTTGATTGAATTAGCTCTCACACAAATATTTGCGTCTAGAGCCTTTGCATTGAGGGCTATCTGAAAACGGCTGTGGCGCTGAAGTTGCCTGTGAATGTGGAGTTGGTGGCATGTGAAACCCGCATGTGGAGCATTCGTTTGTGTGGGATGCTCTACCAGGTTCATTTCAGTCCTAGGCACTCATAGGGCACTAAGCATAGAGTGTGAAAACTGAGTTTCCTTGAGAGCTGCTTGGAAGCCTGATGGTGTGTGAAGTTAGTGAGCCAAATGGAGTTGTTCTCCCACAAGAACCACTCGGCTGATCCTTCTTCAATATGCCCTTCACCAACATGCAGTGTTTCCTTGATTGAATTAGCTCTCACACCAATATTTGCGTCTAGAGCCTTTGCATTGAGGGCTATCTGAAAACGGCTGTGGCGCTGAAGTTGCCTGTGAATGTGGAGTTGGTGGCATGTGAAACCCGCATGTGGAGCATTCGTTTGTGTGGGATGCTCTACCAGGTTCATTCCTAGATAATGCACTCAAAGGGCACTAAGCATAGAGTGTGAAAACTGAGTTTCCTTGAGAGCTGCTTGGAAGCCTGATGGTGTGTGAAGTTAGTGAGCCAAATGGAGTTGTTCTCCCACAAGAACCACTCGGCTGATCCTTCTTCAATATGCCCTTCACCAACATGCAGTGTTTCCTTGATTGAATTAGCTCTCACACCAATATTTGCGTCTAGAGCCTTTGCTTTGAGGGCTATCTGAAAACGGCTGTGGCGCTGAAGTTGCCTGAGAATGTGGAGTTGGTGGCATGTGAAACCCGCATGTGGAGCATTCGTTTGTGTGGGATGCTCTACCAGGTTCATTCCTAGATAATGCACTCAAAGGGCACTAAGCATAGAGTGTGAAAACTGAGTTTCCTTGAGAGCTGCTTGGAAGCCTGATGGTGTGTGAAGTTAGTGAGCCAAATGGAGTTGTTCTCCCACAAGAACCACTCGGCTGATCCTTCTTCAATATGCCCTTCACCAACATGCAGTGTTTCCTTGATTGAATTAGCTCTCACACCAATATTTGCGTCTAGAGCCTTTGCATTGAGGGCTATCTGAAAACGGCTGTGGCGCTGAAGTTGCCTGTGAATGTGGAGTTGGTGGCATGTGAAACCCGCATGTGGAGCATTCGTTTGTGTGGGATGCTCTCCAAGCTTCATTTCAGTCCTAGGCACTCAAAGGGCACTAAGCATAGAGTGTGAAAACTGAGTTTCCTTGAGAGCTGCTTGGAAGCCTGATGGTGTGTGAAGTTAGTGAGCCAAATGGAGTTGTTCTCCCACAAGAACCACTCGGCTGATCCTTCTTCAATATGCCCTTCACCAACATGCAGTGTTTCCTTGATTGAATTAGCTCTCACACCAATATTTGCGTCTAGAGCCTTTGCATTGAGGGCTATCTGAAAACGGCTGTGGCGCTGAAGTTGCCTGTGAATGTGGAGTTGGTGGCATGTGAAACCCGCATGTGGAGCATTCGTTTGTGTGGGATGCTCTACCAGGTTCATTCCTAGATAATGCACTCAAAGGGCACTAAGCATAGAGTGTGAAAACTGAGTTTCCTTGAGAGCTGCTTGGAAGCCTGATGGTGTGTGAAGTTAGTGAGCCAAATGGAGTTGTTCTCCCACAAGAACCACTCGGCTGATCCTTCTTCAATATGCCCTTCACCAACATGCAGTGTTTCCTTGATTGAATTAGCTCTCACACCAATATTTGCGTCTAGAGCCTTTGCATTGAGGGCTATCTGAAAACGGCTGTGGCACTGATGTTGCCTGTGAATGTGGAGTTGGTGGCATGTGAAACCCGCATGTGGAGCATTCGTTTGTGTGGGATGCTCTACCAGGTTCATTCCTAGATAATGCACTCAAAGGGCACTAAGCATAGAGTTTGAAAACTGAGTTTCCTTGAGAGCTGCTTGGAAGCCTGATGGTGTGTGAAGTTAGTGAGCCAAATGGAGTTGTTCTCCCACAAGAACCACTCGGCTGATCCTTCTTCAATATGCCCTTCACCAGCATGCAGTGTTTCCTTGATTGAATTAGCTCTCACACCAATATTTGCGTCTAGAGCCTTTGCTTTGAGGGCTATCTGAAAACGGCTGTGGCACTGATGTTGCCTGTGAATGTGGAGTTGGTGGCATGTGAAACCCGCATGTGGAGCATTCGTTTGTGTGGGATGCTCTACCAGGTTCATTCCTAGATAATGCACTCAAAGGGCACTAAGCATAGAGTGTGAAAACTGAGTTTCCTTGACAGCTGCTTGGAAGCCTGATGGTGTGTGAAGTTAGTGAGCCAAATGGAGTTGTTCTCCCACAAGAACCACTCGGCTGATCCTTCTTCAATATGCCCTTCACTACCATGCAGTGTTTCCTTGATTGAATTAGCTCTCACACAAATATTTGCGTCTAGAGCCTTTGCATTGAGGGCTATCTGAAAACGGCTGTGGCGCTGAAGTTGCCTGTGAATGGGGAGTTGGTGGCATGTGAAACCCGCATGTGGAGCATTCGTTTGTGTGGGATGCTCTACCAGGTTCATTCCTAGATAATGCACTCAAAGGGCACTAAGCATAGAGTGTGAAAACTGAGTTTCCTTGAGAGCTGCTTGGAAGCCTGATGGTGTGTGAAGTTAGTGAGCCAAATGGAGTTGTTCTCCCACAAGAACCACTCGGCTGATCCTTCTTCAATATGCCCTTCACCAACATGCAGTGTTTCCTTGATTGAATTAGCTCTCACACCAATATTTGCGTCTAGAGCCTTTGCTTTGAGGGCTATCTGAAAACGGCTGTGGCGCTGAAGTTGCCTGAGAATGTGGAGTTGGTGGCATGTGAAACCCGCATGTGGAGCATTCGTTTGTGTGGGATGCTCTACCAGGTTCATTCCTAGATAATGCACTCAAAGGGCACTAAGCATAGAGTGTGAAAACTGAGTTTCCTTGACAGCTGCTTGGAAGCCTGATGGTGTGTGAAGTTAGTGAGCCAAATGGAGTTGTTCTCCCACAAGAACCACTCGGCTGATCCTTCTTCAATATGCCCTTCACTACCATGCAGTGTTTCCTTGATTGAATTAGCTCTCACACAAATATTTGCGTCTAGAGCCTTTGCATTGAGGGCTATCTGAAAACGGCTGTGGCGCTGAAGTTGCCTGTGAATGTGGAGTTGGTGGCATGTGAAACCCGCATGTGGAGCATTCGTTTGTGTGGGATGCTCTACCAGGTTCATTTCAGTCGTAAGCAAAGAAAGGGCACTAAGCATAGAGTGTGAAAACTGAGTTTCCTTGAGAGCTGCTTGGAAGCCTGATGGTGTGTGAAGTTAGTGAGCCAAATGGAGTTGTTCTCCCACAAGAACCACTCGGCTGATCCTTCTTCAATATGCCCTTCACCAACATGCAGTGTTTCCTTGATTGAATTAGCTCTCACACCAATATTTGCGTCTAGAGCCTTTGCATTGAGGGCTATCTGAAAACGGCTGTGGCGCTGAAGTTGCCTGTGAATGTGGAGTTGGTGGCATGTGAAACCCGCATGTGGAGCATTCGTTTGTGTGGGATGCTCTACCAGGTTCATTCCTAGATAATGCACTCAAAGGGCACTAAGCATAGAGTGTGAAAACTGAGTTTCCTTGAGAGCTGCTTGGAAGCCTGATGGTGTGTGAAGTTAGTGAGCCAAATGGAGTTGTTCTCCCACAAGAACCACTCGGCTGATCCTTCTTCAATATGCCCTTCACCAACATGCAGTGTTTCCTTGATTGAATTAGCTCTCACACCAATATTTGCGTCTAGAGCCTTTGCATTGAGGGCTATCTGAAAACGGCTGTGGCGCTGAAGTTGCCTGTGAATGTGGAGTTGGTGGCATGTGAAACCCGCATGTGGAGCATTCGTTTGTGTGGGATGCTCTCCAAGCTTCATTTCAGTCCTAGGCACTCAAAGGGCACTAAGCATAGAGTGTGAAAACTGAGTTTCCTTGAGAGCTGCTTGGAAGCCTGATGGTGTGTGAAGTTAGTGAGCCAAATGGAGTTGTTCTCCCACAAGAACCACTCGGCTGATCCTTCTTCAATATGCCCTTCACTAACATGCAGTGTTTCCTTGATTGAATTAGCTCTCACACCAATATTTGCGTCTAGAGCCTTTGCATTGAGGGCTATCTGAAAACGGCTGTGGCGCTGAAGTTGCCTGTGAATGTGGAGTTGGTGGCATGTGAAACCCGCATGTGGAGCATTCGTTTGTGTGGGATGCTCTACCAGGTTCATTCCTAGATAATGCACTCAAAGGGCACTAAGCATAGAGTGTGAAAACTGAGTTTCCTTGAGAGCTGCTTGGAAGCCTGATGGTGTGTGAAGTTAGTGAGCCAAATGGAGTTGTTCTCCCACAAGAACCACTCGGCTGATCCTTCTTCAATATGCCCTTCACCAACATGCAGTGTTTCCTTGATTGAATTAGCTCTCACACCAATATTTGCGTCTAGAGCCTTTGCATTGAGGGCTATCTGAAAACGGCTGTGGCACTGATGTTGCCTGTGAATGTGGAGTTGGTGGCATGTGAAACCCGCATGTGGAGCATTCGTTTGTGTGGGATGCTCTACCAGGTTCATTCCTAGATAATGCACTCAAAGGGCACTAAGCATAGAGTGTGAAAACTGAGTTTCCTTGACAGCTGCTTGGAAGCCTGATGGTGTGTGAAGTTAGTGAGCCAAATGGAGTTGTTCTCCCACAAGAACCACTCGGCTGATCCTTCTTCAATATGCCCTTCACTAACATGCAGTGTTTCCTTGATTGAATTAGCTCTCACACCAATATTTGCGTCTAGAGCCTTTGCATTGAGGGCTATCTGAAAACGGCTGTGGCGCTGAAGTTGCCTGTGAATGTGGAGTTGGTGGCATGTGAAACCCGCATGTGGAGCATTCGTTTGTGTGGGATGCTCTACCAGGTTCATTTCAGTCCTAGGCACTCATAGGGCACTAAGCATAGAGTGTGAAAACTGAGTTTCCTTGAGAGCTGCTTGGAAGCCTGATGGTGTGTGAAGTTAGTGAGCCAAATGGAGTTGTTCTCCCACAAGAACCACTCGGCTGATCCTTCTTCAATATGCCCTTCACCAACATGCAGTGTTTCCTTGATTGAATTAGCTCTCACACCAATATTTGCGTCTAGAGCCTTTGCATTGAGGGCTATCTGAAAACGGCTGTGGCGCTGAAGTTGCCTGTGAATGTGGAGTTGGTGGCATGTGAAACCCGCATGTGGAGCATTCGTTTGTGTGGGATGCTCTCCAAGCTTCATTTCAGTCCTAGGCACTCAAAGGGCACTAAGCATAGAGTGTGAAAACTGAGTTTCCTTGAGAGCTGCTTGGAAGCCTGATGGTGTGTGAAGTTAGTGAGCCAAATGGAGTTGTTCTCCCACAAGAACCACTCGGCTGATCCTTCTTCAATATGCCCTTCACCAGCATGCAGTGTTTCCTTGATTGAATTAGCTCTCACACCAATATTTGCGTCTAGAGCCTTTGCTTTGAGGGCTATCTGAAAACGGCTGTGGCACTGATGTTGCCTGTGAATGTGGAGTTGGTGGCATGTGAAACCCGCATGTGGAGCATTCGTTTGTGTGGGATGCTCTACCAGGTTCATTCCTAGATAATGCACTCAAAGGGCACTAAGCATAGAGTGTGAAAACTGAGTTTCCTTGACAGCTGCTTGGAAGCCTGATGGTGTGTGAAGTTAGTGAGCCAAATGGAGTTGTTCTCCCACAAGAACCACTCGGCTGATCCTTCTTCAATATGCCCTTCACTACCATGCAGTGTTTCCTTGATTGAATTAGCTCTCACACAAATATTTGCGTCTAGAGCCTTTGCATTGAGGGCTATCTGAAAACGGCTGTGGCGCTGAAGTTGCCTGTGAATGTGGAGTTGGTGGCATGTGAAACCCGCATGTGGAGCATTCGTTTGTGTGGGATGCTCTACCAGGTTCATTTCAGTCCTAGGCACTCATAGCGCATTAAGCATAGAGTGTGAAAACTGAGTTTCCTTGAGAGCTGCTTGGAAGCCTGATGGTGTGTGAAGTTAGTGAGCCAAATGGAGTTGTTCTCCCACAAGAACCACTCGGCTGATCCTTCTTCAATATGCCCTTCACCAACATGCAGTGTTTCCTTGATTGAATTAGCTCTCACACCAATATTTGCGTCTAGAGCCTTTGCATTGAGGGCTATCTGAAAACGGCTGTGGCGCTGAAGTTGCCTGTGAATGTGGAGTTGGTGGCATGTGAAACCCGCATGTGGAGCATTCGTTTGTGTGGGATGCTCTACCAGGTTCATTCCTAGATAATGCACTCAAAGGGCACTAAGCATAGAGTGTGAAAACTGAGTTTCCTTGAGAGCTGCTTGGAAGCCTGATGGTGTGTGAAGTTAGGGAGCCAAATGGAGTTGTTCTCCCACAAGAACCACTCGGCTGATCCTTCTTCAATATGCCCTTCACCAACATGCAGTGTTTCCTTGATTGAATTAGCTCTCACACCAATATTTGCGTCTAGAGCCTTTGCTTTGAGGGCTATCTGAAAACGGCTGTGGCGCTGAAGTTGCCTGTGAATGTGGAGTTGGTGGCATGTGAAACCCGCATGTGGAGCATTCGTTTGTGTGGGATGCTCTACCAGGTTCATTCCTAGATAATGCACTCAAAAGGCACTAAGCATAGAGTGTGAAAACTGAGTTTCCTTGAGAGCTGCTTGGAAGCCTGATGGTGTGTGAAGTTAGTGAGCCAAATGGAGTTGTTCTCCCACAAGAACCACTCGGCTGATCCTTCTTCAATATGCCCTTCACCAACATGCAGTGTTTCCTTGATTGAATTAGCTCTCACACCAATATTTGCGTCTAGAGCCTTTGCATTGAGGGCTATCTGAAAACGGCTGTGGCGCTGAAGTTTCCTGTGAATGTGGAGTTGGTGGCATGTGAAACCCGCATGTGGAGCATTCGTTTGTGTGGGATGCTCTCCAAGCTTCATTTCAGTCCTAGGCACTCAAAGGGCACTAAGCATAGAGTGTGAAAACTGAGTTTCCTTGAGAGCTGCTTGGAAGCCTGATGGTGTGTGAAGTTAGTGAGCCAAATGGAGTTGTTCTCCCACAAGAACCACTCGGCTGATCCTTCTTCAATATGCCCTTCACCAACATGCAGTGTTTCCTTGATTGAATTAGCTCTCACACCAATATTTGCGTCTAGAGCCTTTGCATTGAGGGCTATCTGAAAACGGCTGTGGCACTGATGTTGCCTGTGAATGTGGAGTTGGTGGCATGTGAAACCCGCATGTGGAGCATTCGTTTGTGTGGGATGCTCTACCAGGTTCATTCCTAGATAATGCACTCAAAGGGCACTAAGCATAGAGTGTGAAAACTGAGTTTCCTTGACAGCTGCTTGGAAGCCTGATGGTGTGTGAAGTTAGTGAGCCAAATGGAGTTGTTCTCCCACAAGAACCACTCGGCTGATCCTTCTTCAATATGCCCTTCACTAACATGCAGTGTTTCCTTGATTGAATTAGCTCTCACACCAATATTTGCGTGTAGAGCCTTTGCATTGAGGGCTATCTGAAAACGGCTGTGGCGCTGAAGTTGCCTGTGAATGTGGAGTTGGTGGCATGTGAAACCCGCATGTGGAGCATTCGTTTGTGTGGGATGCTCTACCAGGTTCATTTCAGTCCTAGGCACTCATAGGGCACTAAGCATAGAGTGTGAAAACTGAGTTTCCTTGAGAGCTGCTTGGAAGCCTGATGGTGTGTGAAGTTAGTGAGCCAAATGGAGTTGTTCTCCCACAAGAACCACTCGGCTGATCCTTCTTCAATATGCCCTTCACCAACATGCAGTGTTTCCTTGATTGAATTAGCTCTCACACCAATATTTGCGTCTAGAGCCTTTGCATTGAGGGCTATCTGAAAACGGCTGTGGCGCTGAAGTTGCCTGTGAATGTGGAGTTGGTGGCATGTGAAACCCGCATGTGGAGCATTCGTTTGTGTGGGATGCTCTACCAGGTTCATTCCTAGATAATGCACTCAAAGGGCACTAAGCATAGAGTGTGAAAACTGAGTTTCCTTGAGAGCTGCTTGGAAGCCTGATGGTGTGTGAAGTTACTGAGCCAAATGGAGTTGTTCTCCCACAAGAACCACTCGGCTGATCCTTCTTCAATATGCCCTTCACCAACATGCAGTGTTTCCTTGATTGAATTAGCTCTCACACCAATATTTGCGTCTAGAGCCTTTGCATTGAGGGCTATCTGAAAACGGCTGTGGCGCTGAAGTTGCCTGTGAATGTGGAGTTGGTGGCATGTGAAACCCGCATGTGGAGCATTCGTTTGTGTGGGATGCTCTACCAGGTTCATTCCTAGATAATGCACTCAAAGGGCACTAAGCATAGAGTGTGAAAACTGAGTTTCCTTGAGAGCTGCTTGGAAGCCTGATGGTGTGTGAAGTTAGTGAGCCAAATGGAGTTGTTCTCCCACAAGAACCACTCGGCTGATCCTTCTTCAATATGCCCTTCACTAACATGCAGTGTTTCCTTGATTGAATTAGCTCTCACACCAATATTTGCGTCTAGAGCCTTTGCATTGAGGGCTATCTGAAAACGGCTGTGGCGCTGAAGTTGCCTGTGAATGTTGAGTTGGTAGCATGTGAAACCCGCATGTGGAGCATTCGTTTGTGTGGGATGCTCTACCAGGTTCATTTCAGTCCTAGGCACTCATAGGGCACTAAGCATAGAGTGTGAAAACTGAGTTTCCTTGAGAGCTGCTTGGAAGCCTGATGGTGTGTGAAGTTAGTGAGCCAAATGGAGTTGTTCTCCCACAAGAACCACTCGGCTGATCCTTCTTCAATATGCCCTTCACCAACATGCAGTGTTTCCTTGATTGAATTAGCTCTCACACCAATATTTGCGTCTAGAGCCTTTGCATTGAGGGCTATCTGAAAACGGCTGTGGCGCTGAAGTTGCCTGTCAATGTGGAGTTGGTGGCATGTGAAACCCGCATGTGGAGCATTCGTTTGTGTGGGATGCTCTCCAAGCTTCATTTCAGTCCTAGGCACTCAAAGGGCACTAAGCATAGAGTGTGAAAACTGAGTTTCCTTGAGAGCTGCTTGGAAGCCTGATGGTGTGTGAAGTTAGTGAGCCAAATGGAGTTGTTCTCCCACAAGAACCACTCGGCTGATCCTTCTTCAATATGCCCTTCACCAACATGCAGTGTTTCCTTGATTGAATTAGCTCTCACACCAATATTTGCGTCTAGAGCCTTTGCATTGAGGGCTATCTGAAAACGGCTGTGGCACTGATGTTGCCTGTGAATGTGGAGTTGGTGGCATGTGAAACCCGCATGTGGAGCATTCGTTTGTGTGGGATGCTCTACCAGGTTCATTCCTAGATAATGCACTCAAAGGGCACTAAGCATAGAGTGTGAAAACTGAGTTTCCTTGAGAGCTGCTTGGAAGCCTGATGGTGTGTGAAGTTAGTGAGCCAAATGGAGTTGTTCTCCCACAAGAACCACTCGGCTGATCCTTCTTCAATATGCCCTTCACTAACATGCAGTGTTTCCTTGATTGAATTAGCTCTCACACCAATATTTGCGTCTAGAGCCTTTGCATTGAGGGCTATCTGAAAACGGCTGTGGCGCTGAAGTTGCCTGTCAATGTGGAGTTGGTGGCATGTGAAACCCGCATGTGGAGCATTCGTTTGTGTGGGATGCTCTACCAGGTTCATTTCAGTCCTAGGCACTCATAGGGCTCTAAGCATAGAGTGTGAAAACTGAGTTTCCTTGACAGCTGCTTGGAAGCCTGATGGTGTGTGAAGTTAGGGAGCCAAATGGAGTTGTTCTCCCACAAGAACCACTCGGCTGATCCTTCTTCAATATGCCCTTCACCAACATGCAGTGTTTCCTTGATTAAATTAGCTCTCACACCAATATTTGCGTCTAGAGCCTTTGCATTGAGGGCTATCTGAAAACGGCTGTGGCGCTGAAGTTGCCTGTGAATGTGGAGTTGGTGGCATGTGAAACCCGCATGTGGAGCATTCGTTTGTGTTTGATGCTCTACCAGGTTCATTCCTAGATAATGCACTCAAAGGGCACTAAGCATAGAGTGTGAAAACTGAGTTTCCTTGAGAGCTGCTTGGAAGCCTGATGGTGTGTGAAGTTAGTGAGCCAAATGGAGTTGTTCTCCCACAAGAACCACTCGGCTGATCCTTCTTCAATATGCCCTTCACCAACATGCAGTGTTTCCTTGATTGAATTAGCTCTCACACCAATATTTGCGTCTAGAGCCTTTGCTTTGAGGGCTATCTGAAAACGGCTGTGGCGCTGAAGTTGCCTGTGAATGTGGAGTTGGTGGCATGTGAAACCCGCATGTGAAGCATTCGTTTGTGTTTGATGCTCTACCAGGTTCATTCCTAGATAATGCACTCAAAGGGCACTAAGCATAGAGTGTGAAAACTGAGTTTCCTTGAGAGCTGCTTGGAAGCCTGATGGTGTGTGAAGTTAGTGAGCCAAATGGAGTTGTTCTCCCACAAGAACCACTCGGCTGATCCTTCTTCAATATGCCCTTCACTAACATGCAGTGTTTCCTTGATTGAATTAGCTCTCACACCAATATTTGCGTCTAGAGCCTTTGCATTGAGGGCTATCTGAAAACGGCTGTGGCGCTGAAGTTGCCTGTGAATGTGGAGTTGGTGGCATGTGAAACCCGCATGTGGAGCATTCGTTTGTGTGGGATGCTCTACCAGGTTCATTCCTAGATAATGCACTCAAAGGGCACTAAGCATAGAGTGTGAAAACTGAGTTTCCTTGAGAGCTGCTTGGAAGCCTGATGGTGTGTGAAGTTAGGGAGCCAAATGGAGTTGTTCTCCCACAAGAACCACTCGGCTGATCCTTCTTCAATATGCCCTTCACCAACATGCAGTGTTTCCTTGATTGAATTAGCTCTCACACCAATATTTGCGTCTAGAGCCTTTGCATTGAGGGCTATCTGAAAACGGCTGTGGCGCTGAAGTTGCCTATGAATGTGGAGTTGGTGGCATGTGAAACCCGCATGTGGAGCATTCGTTTGTGTGGGATGCTCTACCAGGTTCATTTCAGTCCTAGGCACTCATAGGGCACTAAGCATAGAGTGTGAAAACTGAGTTTCCTTGAGAGCTGCTTGGAAGCCTGATGGTGTGTGAAGTTAGTGAGCCAAATGGAGTTGTTCTCCCACAAGAACCACTCGGCTGATCCTTCTTCAATATGCCCTTCACCAACATGCAGTGTTTCCTTGATTGAATTAGCTCTCACACCAATATTTGCGTCTAGAGCCTTTGCATTGAGGGCTATCTGAAAACGGCTGTGGCGCTGAAGTTGCCTGTGAATGTGGAGTTGGTGGCATGTGAAACCCGCATGTGAAGCATTCGTTTGTGTTTGATGCTCTACCAGGTTCATTCCTAGATAATGCACTCAAAGGGCACTAAGCATAGAGTGTGAAAACTGAGTTTCCTTGAGAGCTGCTTGGAAGCCTGATGGTGTGTGAAGTTAGGGAGCCAAATGGAGTTGTTCTCCCACAAGAACCACTCGGCTGATCCTTCTTCAATATGCCCTTCACCAACATGCAGTGTTTCCTTGATTGAATTAACTCTCACACCAATATTTGCGTCTAGAGCCTTTGCATTGAGGGCTATCTGAAAACGGCTGTGGCGCTGAAGTTGCCTGTGAATGTGGAGTTGGTGGCATGTGAAACCCGCATGTGGAGCATTCGTTTGTGTGGGATGCTCTACCAGGTTCATTCCTAGATAATGCACTCAAAGGGCACTAAGCATAGAGTGTGAAAACTGAGTTTCCTTGAGAGCTGCTTGGAAGCCTGATGGTGTGTGAAGTTAGTGAGCCAAATGGAGTTGTTCTCCCACAAGAACCACTCGGCTGATCCTTCTTCAATATGCCCTTCACCAACATGCAGTGTTTCCTTGATTGAATTAGCTCTCACACCAATATTTGCGTCTAGAGCCTTTGCATTGAGGGCTATCTGAAAACGGCTGTGGCACTGAAGTTGCCTGTGAATGTGGAGTTGGTGGCATGTGAAACCCGCATGTGGAGCATTCGTTTGTGTGGGATGCTCTACCAGGTTCATTCCTAGATAATGCACTCAAAGGGCACTAAGCATAGAGTGTGAAAACTGAGTTTCCTTGAGAGCTGCTTGGAAGCCTGATGGTGTGTGAAGTTAGTGAGCCAAATGGAGTTGTTCTCCCACAAGAACCACTCGGCTGATCCTTCTTCAATATGCCCTTCACCAACATGCAGTGTTTCCTTGATTGAATTAGCTCTCACACCAATATTTGCGTCTAGAGCCTTTGCATTGAGGGCTATCTGAAAACGGCTGTGGCGCTGAAGTTGCCTGTCAATGTGGAGTTGGTGGCATGTGAAACCCGCATGTGGAGCATTCGTTTGTGTGGGATGCTCTACCAGGTTCATTTCAGTCCTAGGCACTCATAGGGCTCTAAGCATAGAGTGTGAAAACTGAGTTTCCTTGAGAGCTGCTTGGAAGCCTGATGGTGTGTGAAGTTAGTGAGCCAAATGGAGTTGTTCTCCCACAAGAACCACTCGGCTGATCCTTCTTCAATATGCCCTTCACCAACATGCAGTGTTTCCTTGATTGAATTAGCTCTCACACCAATATTTGCGTCTAGAGCCTTTGCTTTGAGGGCTATCTGAAAACGGCTGTGGCGCTGAAGTTGCCTGTGAATGTGGAGTTGGTGGCATGTGAAACCCGAATGTGGAGCATTCGTTTGTGTGGGATGCTCTACCAGGTTCATTCCTAGATAATGCACTCAAAGGGCACTAAGCATAGAGTGTGAAAACTGAGTTTCCTTGAGAGCTGCTTGGAAGCCTGATGGTGTGTGAAGTTAGTGAGCCAAATGGAGTTGTTCTCCCACAAGAACCACTCGGCTGATCCTTCTTCAATATGCCCTTCACTAACATGCAGTGTTTCCTTGATTGAATTAGCTCTCACACCAATATTTGCGTCTAGAGCCTTTGCATTGAGGGCTATCTGAAAACGGCTGTGGCGCTGAAGTTGCCTGTCAATGTGGAGTTGGTGGCATGTGAAACCCGCATGTGGAGCATTCGTTTGTGTGGGATGCTCTACCAGGTTCATTCCTAGATAATGCACTCATAGGGCACTAAGCCTAGAGTGTGAAAACTGAGTTTCCTTGAGAGCTGCTTTGAAGCCTGATGGTGTGTGAAGTTAGTGAGCCAAATGGAGTTGTTCTCCCACAAGAACCACTCGGCTGATCCTTCTTCAATATGCCCTTCACCAACATGCAGTGTTTCCTTGATTGAATTAGCTCTCACACCAATATTTGCGTCTAGAGCCTTTGCATTGAGGGCTATCTGAAAACGGCTGTGGCGCTGAAGTTGCCTGTGAATGTGGAGTTGGTGGCATTTGAACCCCGCATGTGAAGCATTCGTTTGTGTTTGATGCTCTACCAGGTTCATTCCTAGATAATGCACTCAAAGGGCACTAAGCATAGAGTGTGAAAACTGAGTTTCCTTGAGAGCTGCTTGGAAGCCTGATGGTGTGTGAAGTTAGGGAGCCAAATGGAGTTGTTCTCCCACAAGAACCACTCGGCTGATCCTTCTTCAATATGCCCTTCACCAACATGCAGTGTTTCCTTGATTGAATTAGCTCTCACACCAATATTTGCGTCTAGAGCCTTTGCATTGAGGGCTATCTGAAAACGGCTGTGGCGCTGAAGTTGCCTGTGAATGTGGAGTTGGTGGCATGTGAAACCCGCATGTGGAGCATTCGTTTGTGTGGGATGCTCTACCAGGTTCATTCCTAGATAATGCACTCATAGGGCACTAAGCCTAGAGTGTGAAAACTGAGTTTCCTTGAGAGCTGCTTGGAAGCCTGATGGTGTGTGAAGTTAGTGAGCCAAATGGAGTTGTTCTCCCACAAGAACCACTCGGCTGATCCTTCTTCAATATGCCCTTCACCAACATGCAGTGTTTCCTTGATTGAATTAGCTCTCACACCAATATTTGCGTCTAGAGCCTTTGCTTTGAGGGCTATCTGAAAACGGCTGTGGCGCTGAAGTTGCCTGTGAATGTGGAGTTGGTGGCATGTGAAACCCGCATGTGGAGCATTCGTTTGTGTGGGATGCTCTACCAGGTTCATTTCAGTCCTAGGCACTCATAGGGCACTAAGCATAGAGTGTGAAAACTGAGTTTCCTTGAGAGCTGCTTGGAAGCCTGATGGTGTGTGAAGTTAGGGAGCCAAATGGAGTTGTTCTCCCACAAGAACCACTCGGCTGATCCTTCTTCAATATGCCCTTCACCAACATGCAGTGTTTCCTTGATTGAATTAACTCTCACACCAATATTTGCGTCTAGAGCCTTTGCTTTGAGGGCTATCTGAAAACGGCTGTGGCGCTGAAGTTGCCTGCGAATGTGGAGTTGGTGGCATGTGGAATCCGCATGTGGAGCATTCGTTTGTGTGGGATGCTCTACCAGGTTCATTCCTAGATAATGCACTCAAAGGGCACTAAGCATAGAGTGTGAAAACTGAGTTTCCTTGAGAGCTGCTTGGAAGCCTGATGGTGTGTGAAGTTAGTGAGCCAAATGGAGTTGTTCTCCCACAAGAACCACTCGGCTGATCCTTCTTCAATATGCCCTTCACCAACATGCAGTGTTTCCTTGATTGAATTAGCTCTCACACCAATATTTGCGTCTAGAGCCTTTGCATTGAGGGCTATCTGAAAACGGCTGTGGCACTGAAGTTGCCTGTCAATGTGGAGTTGGTGGCATGTGAAACCCGCATGTGGAGCATTCGTTTGTGTGGGATGCTCTCCAAGCTTCATTTCAGTCCTAGGCACTCAAAGGGCACTAAGCATAGAGTGTGAAAACTGAGTTTCCTTAAGAGCTGCTTGGAAGCCTGATGGTGTGTGAAGTTAGTGAGCCAAATGGAGTTGTTCTCCCACAAGAACCACTCGGCTGATCCTTCTTCAATATGCCCTTCACCAACATGCAGTGTTTCCTTGATTGAATTAGCTCTCACACCAATATTTGCATCTAGAGCCTTTGCTTTGAGGGCTATCTGAAAACGGCTGTGGCACTGATGTTGCCTGTGAATGTGGAGTTGGTGGCATGTGAAACCTGCATGTGGAGCATTCGTTTGTGTGGGATGCTCTACCAGGTTCATTCCTAGATAATGCACTCAAAGGGCACTAAGCATAGAGTGTGAAAACTGAGTTTCCTTGAGAGCTGCTTGGAAGCCTGATGGTGTGTGAAGTTAGTGAGCCAAATGGAGTTGTTCTCCCACAAGAACCACTCGGCTGATCCTTCTTCAATATGCCCTTCACTAACATGCAGTGTTTCCTTGATTGAATTAGCTCTCACACCAATATTTGCGTCTAGAGCCTTTGCTTTGAGGGCTATCTGAAAACGGCTGTGGCGCTGAAGTTGCCTGTGAATGTGGAGTTGGTGGCATGTGAAACCCGCATGTGGAGCATTCGTTTGTGTGGGATGCTCTACCAGGTTCATTCCTAGATAATGCACTCAAAGGGCACTAAGCATAGAGTGTGAAAACTGAGTTTCCTTGAGAGCTGCTTGGAAGCCTGATGGTGTGTGAAGTTAGTGAGCCAAATGGAGTTGTTCTCCCACAAGAACCACTCGGCTGATCCTTCTTCAATATGCCCTTCACCAACATGCAGTGTTTCCTTGATTGAATTAGCTCTCACACCAATATTTGCGTCTAGAGCCTTTGCATTGAGGGCTATCTGAAAACGGCTGTGGCGCTGAAGTTGCCTGTGAATGTGGAGTTGGTGGCATGTGAAACCCGCATGTGGAGCATTCGTTTCTGTGGGATGCTCTACCAGGTTCATTTCAGTCCTAGGCATTCATAGGGCACTAAGCATAGAGTGTGAAAACTGAGTTTCCTTGAGAGCTGCTTGGAAGCCTGATGGTGTGTGAAGTTAGGGAGCCAAATGGAGTTGTTCTCCCACAAGAACCACTCGGCTGATCCTTCTTCAATATGCCCTTCACCAACATGCAGTGTTTCCTTGATTGAATTAGCTCTCACACCAATATTTGCGTCTAGAGCCTTTGCATTGAGGGCTATCTGAAAACGGCTGTGGCGCTGAAGTTGCCTGTGAATGTGGAGTTGGTGGCATGTGAAACCCGCATGTGGAGCATTCGTTTGTGTGGGATGCTCTACCAGGTTCATTCCTAGATAATGCACTCAAAGGGCACTAAGCATAGAGTGTGAAAACTGAGTTTCCTTGAGAGCTGCTTGGAAGCCTGATGGTGTGTGAAGTTAGTGAGCCAAATGGAGTTGTTCTCCCACAAGAACCACTCGGCTGATCCTTCTTCAATATGCCCTTCACCAACATGCAGTGTTTCCTTGATTGAATTAGCTCTCACACCAATATTTGCGTCTAGAGACTTTGCTTTGAGGGCTATCTGAAAACGGCTGTGGCGCTGAAGTTGCCTGTGAATGTGGAGTTGGTGGCATGTGAAACCCGCATGTGGAGCATTCGTTTGTGTGGGATGCTCTACCAGGTTCATTCCTAGATAATGCACTCAAAGGGCACTAAGCATAGAGTGTGAAAACTGAGTTTCCTTGACAGCTGCTTGGAAGCCTGATGGTGTGTGAAGTTAGTGAGCCAAATGGAGTTGTTCTCCCACAAGAACCACTCGGCTGATCCTTCTTCAATATGCCCTTCACTAACATGCAGTGTTTCCTTGATTGAATTAGCTCTCACACCAATATTTGCGTCTAGAGCCTTTGCATTGAGGGCTATCTGAAAACGGCTGTGGCGCTGAAGTTGCCTGTGAATGTGGAGTTGGTGGCATGTGAAACCCGCATGTGGAGCATTCGTTTGTGTGGGATGCTCTACCAGGTTCATTTCAGTCCTAGGCACTCATAGGGCACTAAGCATAGAGTGTGAAAACTGAGTTTCCTTGAGAGCTGCTTGGAAGCCTGATGGTGTGTGAAGTTAGTGAGCCAAATGGAGTTGTTCTCCCACAAGAACCACTCGGCTGATCCTTCTTCAATATGCCCTTCACCAACATGCAGTGTTTCCTTGATTGAATTAGCTCTCACACCAATATTTGCGTCTAGAGCCTTTGCATTGAGGGCTATCTGAAAACGGCTGTGGCGCTGAAGTTGCCTGTGAATGTGGAGTTGGTGGCATGTGAAACCCGCATGTGGAGCATTCGTTTGTGTGGGATGCTCTCCAAGCTTCATTTCAGTCCTAGGCACTCAAAGGGCACTAAGCATAGAGTGTGAAAACTGAGTTTCCTTGAGAGCTGCTTGGAAGCCTGATGGTGTGTGAAGTTAGTGAGCCAAATGGAGTTGTTCTCCCACAAGAACCACTCGGCTGATCCTTCTTCAATATGCCCTTCAACAACATGCAGTGTTTCCTTGATTGAATTAGCTCTCACACCAATATTTGCGTCTAGAGCCTTTGCTTTGAGGGCTATCTGAAAACGGCTGTGGCGCTGAAGTTGCCTGTGAATGTGGAGTTGGTGGCATGTGAAACCCGCATGTGGAGCATTCGTTTGTGTGGGATGCTCTCCAAGCTTCATTTCAGTCCTAGGCACTCAAAGGGCACTAAGCATAGAGTGTGAAAACTGAGTTTCCTTGAGAGCTGCTTGGAAGCCTGATGGTGTGTGAAGTTAGTGAGCCAAATGGAGTTGTTCTCCCACAAGAACCACTCGGCTGATCCTTCTTCAATATGCCCTTCACCAACATGCAGTGTTTCCTTGATTGAATTAGCTCTCACACCAATATTTGCGTCTAGAGCCTTTGCATTGAGGGCTATCTGAAAACGGCTGTGGCGCTGAAGTTGCCTGTCAATGCGGAGTTGGTGGCATGTGAAACCCGCATGTGGAGCATTCGTTTGTGTGGGATGCTCTCCAAGCTTCATTTCAGTCCTAGGCACTCAAAGGGCACTAAGCATAGAGTGTGAAAACTGAATTTCCTTGAGAGCTGCCTGGAAGCCTGATGGTGTGTGAAGTTAGTGAGCCAAATGGAGTTGTTCTCCCACAAGAACCACTCGGCTGATCCTTCTTCAATATGCCCTTCACCAACATGCAGTGTTTCCTTGATTGAATTAGCTCTCACACCAATATTTGCGTCTAGAGCCTTTGCATTGAGGGCTATCTGAAAACGGCTGTGGCGCTGAAGTTGCCTGTGAATGTGGAGTTGGTGGCATGTGAAACCCGCATGTGGAGCATTCGTTTGTGTGGGATGCTCTACCAGGTTCATTCCTAGATAATGCACTCAAAGGGCACTAAGCATAGAGTGTGAAAACTGAGTTTCCTTGAGAGCTGCTTGGAAGCCTGATGGTGTGTGAAGTTAGTGAGCCAAATGGAGTTGTTCTCCCACAAGAACCACTCGGCTGATCCTTCTTCAATATGCCCTTCACTAGCATGCAGTGTTTCCTTGATTGAATTAGCTCTCACACCAATATTTGCGTCTAGAGCCTTTGCATTGAGGGCTATCTGAAAACGGCTGTGGCGCTGAAGTTGCATGTGAATGTGGAGTTGGTGGCATGTGAAACCCGCATGTGGAGCATTCGTTTCTGTGGGATGCTCTACCAGGTTCATTTCAGTCCTAGGCACTCATAGGGCACTAAGCATAGAGTGTGAAAACTGAGTTTCCTTGAGAGCTGCTTGGAAGCCTGATGGTGTGTGAAGTTAGTGAGCCAAATGGAGTTGTTCTCCCACAAGAACCACTCGGCTGATCCTTCTTCAATATGCCCTTCACCAACATGCAGTGTTTCCTTGATTGAATTAGCTCTCACACCAATATTTGGGTCTAGAGCCTTTGCATTGAGGGCTATCTGAAAACGGCTGTGGTGCTGAAGTTGCCTGTCAATGTGGAGTTGGTGGCATGTGAAACCCGCATGTGGAGCATTCGTTTGTGTGGGATGCTCTCCAAGCTTCATTTCAGTCCTAGGTAATGCACTCAAAGGGCACTAAGCATAGAGTGTGAAAACTGAGTTTCCTTGAGAGCTGCTTGGAAGCCTGATGGTGTGTGAAGTTAGTGAGCCAAATGGAGTTGTTCTCCCACAAGAACCACTCGGCTGATCCTTCTTCAATATGCCCTTCACCAACATGCAGTGTTTCCTTGATTGAATTAGCTCTCACACCAATATTTGCGTCTAGAGCCTTTGCTTTGAGGGCTATCTGAAAACGGCTGTGGCGCTGAAGTTGCCTGTGAATGTGGAGTTGGTGGCATGTGAAACCCGCATGTGGAGCATTCGTTTGTGTGGGATGCTCTACCAGGTTCATTCCTAGATAATGCACTCAAAGGGCACTAAGCATAGAGTGTGAAAACTGAGTTTCCTTGAGAGCTGCTTGGAAGCCTGATGGTGTGTGAAGTTAGTGAGCCAAATGGAGTTGTTCTCCCACAAGAACCACTCGGCTGATCCTTCTTCAATATGCCCTTCACTAGCATGCAGTGTTTCCTTGATTGAATTAGCTCTCACACCAATATTTGCGTCTAGAGCCTTTGCATTGAGGGCTATCTGAAAACGGCTGTGGCGCTGAAGTTGCCTGTCAATGTGGAGTTGGTGGCATGTGAAACCCGCATGTGGAGCATTCGTTTGTGTGGGATGCTCTACCAGGTTCATTTCAGTCCTAGGCACTCATAGGGCACTAAGCATAGAGTGTGAAAACTGAGTTTCCTTGAGAGCTGCTTGGAAGCCTGATGGTGTGTGAAGTTAGTGAGCCAAATGGAGTTGTTCTCCCACAAGAACCACTCGGCTGATCCTTCTTCAATATGCCCTTCACCAACATGCAGTGTTTCCTTGATTGAATTAGCTCTCACACCAATATTTGGGTCTAGAGCCTTTGCATTGAGGGCTATCTGAAAACGGCTGTGGTGCTGAAGTTGCCTGTCAATGTGGAGTTGGTGGCATGTGAAACCCGCATGTGGAGCATTCGTTTGTGTGGGATGCTCTCCAAGCTTCATTTCAGTCCTAGGTAATGCACTCAAAGGGCACTAAGCATAGAGTGTGAAAACTGAGTTTCCTTGAGAGCTGCTTGGAAGCCTGATGGTGTGTGAAGTTAGTGAGCCAAATGGAGTTGTTCTCCCACAAGAACCACTCGGCTGATCCTTCTTCAATATGCCCTTCACCAACATGCAGTGTTTCCTTGATTGAATTAGCTCTCACACCAATATTTGCGTCTAGAGCCTTTGCTTTGAGGGCTATCTGAAAACGGCTGTGGCGCTGAAGTTGCCTGTGAATGTGGAGTTGGTGGCATGTGAAACCCGCATGTGGAGCATTCGTTTGTGTGGGATGCTCTACCAGGTTCATTCCTAGATAATGCACTCAAAGGGCACTAAGCATAGAGTGTGAAAACTGAGTTTCCTTGAGAGCTGCTTGGAAGCCTGATGGTGTGTGAAGTTAGTGAGCCAAATGGAGTTGTTCTCCCACAAGAACCACTCGGCTGATCCTTCTTCAATATGCCCTTCACTAACATGCAGTGTTTCCTTGATTGAATTAGCTCCCACACCAATATTTGCGTCTACAGCCTTTGCATTGAGGGCTATCTGAAAACGGCTGTGGCGCTGAAGTTGCCTGTGAATGTGGAGTTGGTGGCATGTGAAACCCGCATGTGGAGCATTCGTTTGTGTGGGATGCTCTACCAGGTTCATTTCAGTCCTAGGCACTCATAGGGCACTAAGCATAGAGTGTGAAAACTGAGTTTCCTTGAGAGCTGCTTGGAAGCCTGATGGTGTGTGAAGTTAGTGAGCCAAATGCAGTTGTTCTCCCACAAGAACCACTCGGCTGATCCTTCTTCAATATGCCCTTCACCAACATGCAGTGTTTCCTTGATTGAATTAGCTCTCACACCAATATTTGCGTCTAGAGCCTTTGCTTTGAGGGCTATCTGAAAACGGCTGTGGCGCTGAAGTTGCCTGTGAATGTGGAGTTGGTGGCATGTGAAACCCGCATGTGGAGCATTCGTTTGTGTGGGATGCTCTCCAAGCTTCATTTCAGTCCTAGGCACTCAAAGGGCACTAAGCATAGAGTGTGAAAACTGAGTTTCCTTGAGAGCTGCTTGGAAGCCTGATGGTGTGTGAAGTTAGTGAGCCAAATGGAGTTGTTCTCCCACAAGAACTACTCGGCTGATCCTTCTTCAATATGCCCTTCACCAACATGCAGTGTTTCCTTGATTGAATTAGCTCCCACACCAATATTTGCGTCTAGAGCCTTTGCTTTGAGGGGTATCTGAAAACGGCTGTGGCGCTGAAGTTGCCTGTGAATGTGGAGTTGGTGGCATGTGAAACCCGCATGTGGAGCATTCGTTTCTGTGGGATGCTCTACCAGGTTCATTCCTAGATAATGCACTCAAAGGGCACTAAGCATAGAGTGTGAAAACTGAGTTTCCTTGAGAGCTGCTTGGAAGCCTGATGGTGTGTGAAGTTAGTGAGCCAAATGGAGTTGTTCTCCCACAAGAACCACTCGGCTGATCCTTCTTCAATATGCCCTTCACTAACATGCAGTGTTTCCTTGATTGAATTAGCTCTCACACCAATATTTGCGTCTAGAGCCTTTGCATTGAGGGCTATCTGAAAACGGCTGTGGCGCTGAAGTTGCCTGTGAATGTGGAGTTCGTGGCATGTGAAACCCGCATGTGGAGCATTCGTTTGTGTGGGATGCTCTACCAGGTTCATTTCAGTCCTAGGCACTCATAGGGCACTAAGCATAGAGTGTGAAAACTGAGTTTCCTTGAGAGCTGCTTGGAAGCCTGATGGTGTGTGAAGTTAGGGAACCAAATGGAGTTGTTCTCCCACAAGAACCACTCGGCTGATCCTTCTTCAATATGCCCTTCACCAACATGCAGTGTTTCCTTGATTGAATTAGCTCTCACACCAATATTTGCGTCTAGAGCCTTTGCATTGAGGGCTATCTGAAAACGGCTGTGGCGCTGAAGTTGCCTGTGAATGTGGAGTTGGTGGCATGTGAAACCCGCATGTGGAGCATTCGTTTGTGTGGGATGCTCTACCAGGTTCATTCCTAGATAATGCACTCAAAGGGCACTAAGCATAGAGTGTGAAAACTGAGTTTCCTTGAGAGCTGCTTGGAAGCCTGATGGTGTGTGAAGTTAGTGAGCCAAATGGAGTTGTTCTCCCACAAGAACCACTCGGCTGATCCTTCTTCAATATGCCCTTCACCAACATGCAGTGTTTCCTTGATTGAATTAGCTCTCACACCAATATTTGCGTCTAGAGCCTTTGCATTGAGGGCTATCTGAAAACGGCTGTGGCGCTGAAGTTGCCTGTCAATGTGGAGTTGGTGGCATGTGAAACCCGCATGTGGAGCATTCGTTTGTGTGGGATGCTCTACCAGGTTCATTCCTAGATAATGCACTCAAAGGGCACTAAGCATAGAGTGTGAAAACTGAGTTTCCTTGAGAGCTGCTTGGAAGCCTGATGGTGTGTGAAGTTAGTGAGCCAAATGGAGTTGTTCTCCCACAAGAACCACTCGGCTGATCCTTCTTCAATATGCCCTTCACTAGCATGCAGTGTTTCCTTGATTGAATTAGCTCTCACACCAATATTTGCGTCTAGAGCCTTTGCATTGAGGGCTATCTGAAAACGGCTGTGGCGCTGAAGTTGCCTGTGAATGTGGAGTTGGTGGCATGTGAAACCCGCATGTGGAGCATTCGTTTGTGTGGGATGCTCTACCAGGTTCATTTCAGTCCTACGCACTCATAGGGCACTAAGCATAGAGTGTGAAAACTGAGTTTCCTTGAGAGCTGCTTGGAAGCCTGATGGTGTGTGAAGTTAGTGAGCCAAATGGAGTTGTTCTCCCACAAGAACCACTCGGCTGATCCTTCTTCAATATGCCCTTCACCAACATGCAGTGTTTCCTTGATTGAATTAGCTCTCACACCAATATTTGCATCTAGAGCCTTTGCATTGAGGGCTATCTGAAAACGGCTGTGGCGCTGAAGTTGCCTGTGAATGTGGAGTTGGTGGCATGTGAAACCCGCATGTGGAGCATTCGTTTGTGTGGGATGCTCTACCAGGTTCATTTCAGTCCTAGGCACTCATAGGGCACTAAGCATAGAGTGTGAAAACTGAGTTTCCTTGAGAGCTGCTTGGAAGCCTGATGGTGTGTGAAGTTAGGGAACCAAATGGAGTTGTTCTCCCACAAGAACCACTCGGCTGATCCTTCTTCAATATGCCCTTCACCAACATGCAGTGTTTCCTTGATTGAATTAGCTCTCACACCAATATTTGCGTCTAGAGCCTTTGCATTGAGGGCTATCTGAAAACGGCTGTGGCGCTGAAGTTGCCTGTGAATGTGGAGTTGGTGGCATGTGAAACCCGCATGTGGAGCATTCGTTTGTGTGGGATGCTCTACCAGGTTCATTCCTAGATAATGCACTCAAAGGGCACTAAGCATAGAGTGTGAAAACTGAGTTTCCTTGAGAGCTGCTTGGAAGCCTGATGGTGTGTGAAGTTAGTGAGCCAAATGGAGTTGTTCTCCCACAAGAACCACTCGGCTGATCCTTCTTCAATATGCCCTTCACCAACATGCAGTGTTTCCTTGATTGAATTAGCTCTCACACCAATATTTGCGTCTAGAGCCTTTGCTTTGAGGGCTATCTGAAAACGGCTGCGGCGCTGAAGTTGCCTGTGAATGTGGAGTTGGTGGCATGTGAAACCCGCATGTGGAGCATTCGTTTGTGTGGGATGCTCTACCAGGTTCATTCCTAGATAATGCACTCAAAGGGCACTAAGCATAGAGTGTGAAAACTGAGTTTCCTTGAGAGCTGCTTGGAAGCCTGATGGTGTGTGAAGTTAGTGACCCAAATGGAGTTGTTCTCCCACAAGAACCACTCGGCTGATCCTTCTTCAATATGCCCTTCACCAACATGCAGTGTTTCCTTGATTGAATTAGCTCTCACACCAATATTTGCGTCTAGAGCCTTTGCATTGAGGGCTATCTGAAAAAGGCTGTGGCGCTGAAGTTGCCTGTCAATGCGGAGTTGGTGGCATGTGAAACCCGCATGTGGAGCATTCGTTTGTGTGGGATGCTCTCCAAGCTTCATTTCAGTCCTAGGCACTCAAAGGGCACTAAGCATAGAGTGTGAAAACTGAATTTCCTTGAGAGCTGCCTGGAAGCCTGATGGTGTGTGAAGTTAGTGAGCCAAATGGAGTTGTTCTCCCACAAGAACCACTCGGCTGATCCTTCTTCAATATGCCCTTCACCAACATGCAGTGTTTCCTTGATTGAATTAGCTCTCACACCAATATTTGCGTCTAGAGCCTTTGCATTGAGGGCTATCTGAAAACGGCTGTGGCGCTGAAGTTGCCTGTCAATGTGGAGTTGGTGGCATGTGAAACCCGCATGTGGAGCATTCGTTTGTGTGGGATGCTCTACCAGGTTCATTCCTAGATAATGCACTCAAAGGGCACTAAGCATAGAGTGTGAAAACTGAGTTTCCTTGAGAGCTGC
>NW_026698741.1:0-41615 GCF_030435755.1 Ochotona princeps | reverse complement strand
TCACCAACATGCAGTGTTTCCTTGATTGAATTAGCTCTCACACCAATATTTGCGTCTAGAGCCTTTGCATTGAGGGCTATCTGAAAACGGCTGTGGCGCTGAAGTTGCCTGTGAATGTGGAGTTGGTGGCATGTGAAACCCGCATGTGGAGCATTCGTTTGTGTGGGATGCTCAGCAAGCTTCATTTCAGTCCTAGGCACACAAAGGGCACTAAGCATAGAGTGTGAAAACTGAGTTTCCTTGAGAGCTGCTTGGAAGCCTGATGGTGTGTGAAGTTAGTGAGCCAAATGGAGTTGTTCTCCCACAAGAACCACTCGGCTGATCCTTCTTCAATATGCCCTTCACCAACATGCAGTGTTTCCTTGATTGAATTAGCTCTCACACCAATATTTGCGTCTAGAGCCTTTGCATTGAGGGCTATCTGAAAACGGCTGTGGCGCTGAAGTTGCCTGAGAATGTGAAGTTGGTGGCATGTGAAACCCGCATGTGGAGCATTCGTTTGTGTGGGATGCTCTACCAGGTTCATTCCTAGATAATGCAGTGAATGGGTACTAAGCATAGAGTGTGAAAACTGAGTTTCCTTGAGAGCTGCTTGGAAGCCTGATGGTGTGTGAAGTTAGTGAGCCAAATGGAGTTGTTCTCCCACAAGAACCACTCGGCTGATCCTTCTTCAATATGCCCTTCACCAACATGCAGTGTTTCCTTGATTGAATTAGCTCTCACACCAATATTTGCGTCTAGAGCCTTTGTATTGAGGGCTATCTGAAAACGGCTGTGGCGCTGAAGTTGCCTGTGAATGTGGAGTTGGTGGCATGTGAAACCCGCATGTGGAGCATTCTTTTGTGTGGGATGCTCTACCAGGTTCATTCCTAGATAATGCACTCAAAGGGCACTAAGCATAGAGTGTGAAAACTGAGTTTCCTTGAGAGCTGCTTGGAAGCCTGATGGTGTGTGAAGTTAGTGAGCCAAATGGAGTTGTTCTCCCACAAGAACCACTTGGCTAATCCTTCTTCAATATGCCCTTAACCAACATGCAGTGTTTCCTTGATTGAATTAGCTCTCACACCAATATTTGCGTCTAGAGCCTTTGCATTGAGGGCTATCTGAAAACGGCTGTGGCGCTGAAGTTGCCTGTGAATGTGGAGTTGGTGGCATGTGAAACCCGCATGTGGAGCATTCGTTTGTGTGGGATGCTCACCAAGCTTCATTTCAGTCCCAGGCACTCAAAGGGCACTAAGCATAGAGTGTGAAAACTGAGTTTCCTTGAGAGCTGCTTGGAAGCCTGATGGTGTGTGAAGTTAGTGAGCCAAATGGAGTTGTTCTCCCACAAGAACCACTCGGCTGATCCTTCTTCAATATGCCCTTCACCAACATGCAGTGTTTCCTTGATTGAATTAGCTCTCACACCAATATTTGCGTCTAGAGCCTTTGCATTGAGGGCTATCAGAAAACGGCTGTGGCGCTGAAGTTGCCTGTGAATGTGGAGTTGGTGGCATGTGAAACCCGCATGTGGAGCATTCTTTTGTGTGGGATGCTCTACCAGGTTCATTCCTAGATAATGCACTCAAAGGGCACTAAGCATAGAGTGTGAAAACTGAGTTTCCTTGAGAGCTGCTTGGAAGCCTGATGGTGTGTGAAGTTAGTGAGCCAAATGGAGTTGTTCTCCCACAAGAACCACTCGGCTGATCCTTCTTCAATATGCCCTTCACCAACATGCAGTGTTTCCTTGATTGAATTAGCTCTCACACCAATATTTGCGCCTAGAGCCTTTGCATTGAGGGCTATCTGAAAACGGCTGTGGCGCTGAAGTTGCCTGAGAATGTGGAGTTGGTGGCATGTGAAACCCGCATGTGGAGCATTCGTTTGTGTGGGATGCTCTACCAGGTTCATTCCTAGATAATGCAGTGAAAGGGTACTAAGCATAGAGTGTGAAAACTGAGTTTCCTTGAGAGCTGCTTGGAAGCCTGATGGTGTGTGAAGTTAGTGAGCCAAATGGAGTTGTTCTCCCACAAGAACCACTCGGCTGATCCTTCTTCAATATGCCCTTCACCAACATGCAGTGTTTCCTTGATTGAATTAGCTCTCACACCAATATTTGCGTCTAGAGCCTTTGCATTGAGGGCTATCTGAAAACGGCTGTGGCGCTGAAGTTGCCTGTGAATGTGGAGTTGGTGGCATGTGAAACCCGCATGTGGAGCATTCGTTTGTGTGGGATGCTCTACCAGGTTCATTCCTAGATAATGCAGTGAAAGGGCACTAAGCATAGAGTGTGAAAACTGAGTTTCCTTGAGAGCTGCTTGGAAGCCTGATGGTGTGTGAAGTTAGTGAGCCAAATGGAGTTGTTCTCCCACAAGATCCATTCGGCTGATCCTTCTTCAATATGCCCTTCACCAACATGCAGTGTTTCCTTGATTGAATTAGCTCTCACACCAATATTTGCGTCTAGAGCCTTTGCATTGAGGGCTATCTGAAAACGGCTGTGGCGCTGAAGTTGCCTGAGAATGTGGAGTTGGTGGCATGTGAAACCCGCATGTGGAACATTGGTTTGTGTGGGATGCTCACCAAGCTTCATTTCAGTCCTAGGCACACAAAGGGCACTAAGCATAGAGTGTGAAAACTGAGTTTCCTTGAGAGCTGCTTGGAAGCCTGATTGTGTGTGAAGTTAGTGAGCCAAATGGAGTTGTTCTCCCACAAGAACCACTCGGCTGATCCTTCTTCAATATGCCCTTCACCAACATGCAGTGTTTCCTTGATTGAATTAGCTCTCACACCAATATTTGCGTCTAGAGCCTTTGCATTGAGGGCTATCTGAAAATGGCTGTGGCGCTGAAGTTGCCTGTGAATGTGGAGTTGGTGGCATGTGAAACCTGCACGTGGAGCATTCGTTTGTGTGGGATGCTCTACCAGGTTCATTCCTAGATAATTCACTCAAAGGGCACTAAGCATAGAGTGTGAAAACTGAGTTTCCTTGAGAGCTGCTTGGAAGCCTGATGGTGTGTGAAGTTAGTGAGGCAAATGGAGTTGTTCTCCCACAAGAACCACTCGGCTGATCCTTCTTCAATATGCCCTTCACCAACATGCAGTGTTTCCTTGATTGAATTAGCTCTCACACCAATATTTGCGTCTAGAGCCTTTGCATTGAGGGCTATCTGAAAACGGCTGTGGCGCTGAAGTTGCCTGTGAATGTGGAGTTGGTGGCATGTGAAACCCGCATGTGGAGCATTCGTTTGTGTGGGATGCTCAGCAAGCTTCATTTCAGTCCTAGGCACACAAAGGGCACTAAGCATAGAGTGTGAAAACTGAGTTTCCTTGAGAGCTGCTTGGAAGCCTGATGGTGTGTGAAGTTAGTGAGCCAAATGGAGTTGTTCTCCCACAAGAACCACTCGGCTGATCCTTCTTCAATATGCCCTTCACCAACATGCAGTGTTTCCTTGATTGAATTAGCTCTCACACCAATATTTGCGTCTAGAGCCTTTGCATTGAGGGCTATCTGAAAACGGCTGTGGCGCTGAAGTTGCCTGAGAATGTGGAGTTGGTGGCATGTGAAACCCGCATGTGGAGCATTCGTTTGTGTGGGATGCTCTACCAGGTTCATTCCTAGATAATGCAGTGAAAGGGTACTAAGCATAGAGTGTGAAAACTGAGTTTCCTTGAGAGCTGCTTGGAAGCCTGATGGTGTGTGAAGTTAGTGAGCCAAATGGAGTTGTTCTCCCACAAGAACCACTCGGCTGATCCTTCTTCAATATGCCCTTCACCAACATGCAGTGTTCCTTGATTGAATTAGCTCTCACACCAATATTTGCGTCTAGAGCCTTTGTATTGAGGGCTATCTGAAAACGGCTGTGGCGCTGAAGTTGCCTGTGAATGTGGAGTTGGTGGCATGTGAAACCCGCATGTGGAGCATTCGTTTGTGTGGGATGCTCTACCAGGTTCATTCCTAGATAATGCACTCAAAGGGCACTAAGCATAGAGTGTGAAAACTGAGTTTCCTTGAGAGCTGCTTTGAAGCCTGATGGTGTGTGAAGTTAGTGAGCCAAATGGAGTTGTTCTCCCACAAGAACCACTTGGCTAATCCTTCTTCAATATGCCCTTAACCAACATGCAGTGTTTCCTTGATTGAATTAGCTCTCACACCAATATTTGCGTCTAGAGCCTTTGCATTGAGGGCTATCTGAAAACGGCTGTGGCGCTGAAGTTGCCTGTGAATGTGGAGTTGGTGGCATGTGAAACCCGCATGTGGAGCATTCGTTTGTGTGGGATGCTCACCAAGCTTCATTTCAGTCCCAGGCACTCAAAGGGCACTAAGCATAGAGTGTGAAAACTGAGTTTCCTTGAGAGCTGCTTGGAAGCCTGATGGTGTGTGAAGTTAGTGAGCCAAATGGAGTTGTTCTCCCACAAGAACCACTCGGCTGATCCTTCTTCAATATGCCCTTCACCAACATGCAGTGTTTCCTTGATTGAATTAGCTCTCACACCAATATTTGCGCCTAGAGCCTTTGCATTGAGGGCTATCTGAAAACGGCTGTGGCGCTGAAGTTGCCTGAGAATGTGGAGTTGGTGGCATGTGAAACCCGCATGTGGAGCATTCGTTTGTGTGGGATGCTCTACCAGGTTCATTCCTAGATAATGCAGTGAAAGGGTACTAAGCATAGAGTGTGAAAACTGAGTTTCCTTGAGAGCTGCTTGGAAGCCTGATGGTGTGTGAAGTTAGTGAGCCAAATGGAGTTGTTCTCCCACAAGAACCACTCGGCTGATCCTTCTTCAATATGCCCTTCACCAACATGCAGTGTTTCCTTGATTGAATTAGCTCTCACACCAATATTTGCGTCTAGAGCCTTTGCATTGAGGGCTATCTGAAAACGGCTGTGGCGCTGAAGTTGCCTGTGAATGTGGAGTTGGTGGCATGTGAAACCCGCATGTGGAGCATTCGTTTGTGTGGGATGCTCACCAAGCTTCATTTCAGTCCCAGGCACTCAAAGGGCACTAAGCATAGAGTGTGAAAACTGAGTTTCCTTGAGAGCTGCTTGGAAGCCTGATGGTGTGTGAAGTTAGTGAGCCAAATGGAGTTGTTCTCCCACAAGAACCACTCGGCTGATCCTTCTTCAATATGCCCTTCACCAACATGCAGTGTTTCCTTGATTGAATTAGCTCTCACACCAATATTTGCGCCTAGAGCCTTTGCATTGAGGGCTATCTGAAAACGGCTGTGGCGCTGAAGTTGCCTGAGAATGTGGAGTTGGTGGCATGTGAAACCCGCATGTGGAGCATTCGTTTGTGTGGGATGCTCTACCAGGTTCATTCCCTAGATAATGCAGTGAAAGGGTACTAAGCATAGAGTGTGAAAACTGAGTTCCTTGAGAGCTGCTTGGAAGCCTGATGGTGTGTGAAGTTAGTGAGCCAAATGGAGTTGTTCTCCCACAAGAACCACTCGGCTGATCCTTCTTCAATATGCCCTTCACCAACATGCAGTGTTTCCTTGATTGAATTAGCTCTCACACCAATATTTGCGTCTAGAGCCTTTGCATTGAGGGCTATCTGAAAACGGCTGTGGCGCTGAAGTTGCCTGTGAATGTGGAGTTGGTGGCATGTGAAACCCGCATGTGGAGCATTCGTTTGTGTGGGATGCTCTACCAGGTTCATTCCTAGATAATGCAGTGAAAGGGCACTAAGCATAGAGTGTGAAAACTGAGTTTCCTTGAGAGCTGCTTGGAAGCCTGATGGTGTGTGAAGTTAGTGAGCGAAATGGAGTTGTTCTCCCACAAGATCCATTCGGCTGATCCTTCTTCAATATGCCCTTCACCAACATGCAGTGTTTCCTTGATTGAATTAGCTCTCACACCAATATTTGCGTCTAGAGCCTTTGCATTGAGGGCTATCTGAAAACGGCTGTGGCGCTGAAGTTGCCTGAGAATGTGGAGTTGGTGGCATGTGAAACCCGCATGTGGAGCATTGGTTTGTGTGGGATGCTCACCAAGCTTCATTTTTACAGTCCTAGGCACTCAAAGGGCACTAAGCATAGAGTGTGAAAACTGAGTTTCCTTGAGAGCTGCTTGGAAGCCTGATTGTGTGTGAAGTTAGTGAGGCAAATGGAGTTGTTCTCCCACAAGAACCACTCGGCTGATCCTTCTTCAATATGCCCTTCACCAACATGCAGTGTTTCCTTGATTGAATTAGCTCTCACACCAATATTTGCGTCTAGAGCCTTTGCATTGAGGGCTATCTGAAAACGGCTGTGGCGCTGAAGTTGCCTGTGAATGTGGAGTTGGTGGCATGTGAAACCCGCATGTGGAGCATTCGTTTGTGTGGGATGCTCAGCAAGCTTCATTTCAGTCCTAGGCACACAAAGGGCACTAAGCATAGAGTGTGAAAACTGAGTTTCCTTGAGAGCTGCTTGGAAGCCTGATGGTGTGTGAAGTTAGTGAGCCAAATGGAGTTGTTCTCCCACAAGAACCACTCGGCTGATCCTTCTTCAATATGCCCTTCACCAACATGCAGTGTTTCCTTGATTGAATTAGCTCTCACACCAATATTTGCGTCTAGAGCCTTTGCATTGAGGGCTATCTGAAAACGGCTGTGGCGCTGAAGTTGCCTGAGAATGTGGAGTTGGTGGCATGTGAAACCCGCATGTGGAGCATTCGTTTGTGTGGGATGCTCTACCAGGTTCATTCCTAGATAATGCAGTGAAAGGGTACTAAGCATAGAGTGTGAAAACTGAGTTTCCTTGAGAGCTGCTTGGAAGCCTGATGGTGTGTGAAGTTAGTGAGCCAAATGGAGTTGTTCTCCCACAAGAACCACTCGGCTGATCCTTCTTCAATATGCCCTTCACCAACATGCAGTGTTTCCTTGATTGAATTAGCTCTCACACCAATATTTGCGTCTAGAGCCTTTGCATTGAGGGCTATCTGAAAACGGCTGTGGCGCTGAAGTTGCCTGTGAATGTGGAGTTGGTGGCATGTGAAACCCGCATGTGGAGCATTCTTTTGTGTGGGATGCTCTACCAGGTTCATTCCTAGATAATGCACTCAAAGGGCACTAAGCATAGAGTGTGAAAACTGAGTTTCCTTGAGAGCTGCTTGGAAGCCTGATGGTGTGTGAAGTTAGTGAGCCAAATGGAGTTGTTCTCCCACAAGAACCACTTGGCTAATCCTTCTTCAATATGCCCTTAACCAACATGCAGTGTTTCCTTGATTGAATTAGCTCTCACACCAATATTTGCGTCTAGAGCCTTTGCATTGAGGGCTATCTGAAAACGGCTGTGGCGCTGAAGTTGCCTGTGAATGTGGAGTTGGTGGCATGTGAAACCCGCATGTGGAGCATTCTTTTGTGTGGGATGCTCACCAAGCTTCATTTCAGTCCCAGGCACTCAAAGGGCACTAAGCATAGAGTGTGAAAACTGAGTTTCCTTGAGAGCTGCTTGGAAGCCTGATGGTGTGTGAAGTTAGTGAGCCAAATGGAGTTGTTCTCCCACAAGAACCACTCGGCTGATCCTTCTTCAATATGCCCTTCACCAACATGCAGTGTTTCCTTGATTGAATTAGCTCTCACACCAATATTTGCGTCTAGAGCCTTTGCATTGAGGGCTATCTGAAAACGGCTGTGGCGCTGAAGTTGCCTGAGAATGTGGAGTTGGTGGCATGTGAAACCCGCATGTGGAGCATTCGTTTGTGTGGGATGCTCTACCAGGTTCATTCCTAGATAATGCAGTGAAAGGGTACTAAGCCTAGAGTGTGAAAACTGAGTTTCCTTGAGAGCTGCTTGGAAGCCTGATGGTGTGTGAAGTTAGTGAGCCAAATGGAGTTGTTCTCCCACAAGAACCACTCGGCTGATCCTTCTTCAATATGCCCTTCACCAACATGCAGTGTTTCCTTGATTGAATTAGCTCTCACACCAATATTTGCGCCTAGAGCCTTTGCATTGAGGGCTATCTGAAAACGGCTGTGGCGCTGAAGTTGCCTGAGAATGTGGAGTTGGTGGCATGTGAAACCCGCATGTGGAGCATTCGTTTGTGTGGGATGCTCTACCAGGTTCATTCCTAGATAATGCAGTGAAAGGGTACTAAGCATAGAGTGTGAAAACTGAGTTTCCTTGAGAGCTGCTTGGAAGCCTGATGGTGTGTGAAGTTAGTGAGCCAAATGGAGTTGTTCTCCCACAAGAACCACTCGGCTGATCCTTCTTCAATATGCCCTTCACCAACATGCAGTGTTTCCTTGATTGAATTAGCTCTCACACCAATATTTGCGTCTAGAGCCTTTGCATTGAGGGCTATCTGAAAACGGCTGTGGCGCTGAAGTTGCCTGTGAATGTGGAGTTGGTGGCATGTGAAACCCGCATGTGGAGCATTCGTTTGTGTGGGATGCTCACCAAGCTTCATTTCAGTCCCAGGCACTCAAAGGGCACTAAGCATAGAGTGTGAAAACTGAGTTTCCTTGAGAGCTGCTTGGAAGCCTGATTGTGTGTGAAGTTAGTGAGCCAAATGGAGTTGTTCTCCCACAAGAACCACTCGGCTGATCCTTCTTCAATATGCCCTTCACCAACATGCAGTGTTTCCTTGATTGAATTAGCTCTCACACCAATATTTGCGTCTAGAGCCTTTGCATTGAGGGCTATCTGAAAACGGCTGTGGCGCTGAAGTTGCCTGAGAATGTGGAGTTGGTGGCATGTGAAACCCGCATGTGGAGCATTCGTTTGTGTGGGATGCTCTACCAGGTTCATTCCTAGATAATGCAGTGAAAGGGTACTAAGCCTAGAGTGTGAAAACTGAGTTTCCTTTGAGAGCTGCTTGGAAGCCTGATGGTGTGTGAAGTTAGTGAGCCAAATGGAGTTGTTCTCCCACAAGATCCATTCGGCTGATCCTTCTTCAATATGCCCTTCACCAACATGCAGTGTTTCCTTGATTGAATTAGCTCTCACACCAATATTTGCGTCTAGAGCCTTTGCATTGAGGGCTATCTGAAAACGGCTGTGGCGCTGAAGTTGCCTGAGAATGTGGAGTTGGTGGCATGTGAAACCCGCATGTGGAGCATTCGTTTGTGTGGGATGCTCACCAAGCTTCATTTCAGTCCTAGGCACACAAAGGGCACTAAGCATAGAGTGTGAAAACTGAGTTTCCTTGAGAGCTGCTTGGAAGCTGATGGTGTGTGAAGTTAGTGAGCCAAATGGAGTTGTTCTCCCACAAGAACCACTCGGCTGATCCTTCTTCAATATGCCCTTCACCAACATGCAGTGTTTCCTTGATTGAATTAGCTCTCACACCAATATTTGCGTCTAGAGCCTTTGCATTGAGGGCTATCTGAAAATGGCTGTGGCGCTGAAGTTGCCTGTGAATGTGGAGTTGGTGGCATGTGAAACCTGCACGTGGAGCATTCGTTTGTGTGGGATGCTCTACCAGGTTCATTCCTAGATAATACACTCAAAGGGCACTAAGCATAGAGTGTGAAAACTGAGTTTCCTTGAGAGCTGCTTGGAAGCCTGATGGTGTGTGAAGTTAGTGAGCCAAATGGAGTTGTTCTCCCACAAGAACCACTCGGCTGATCCTTCTTCAATATGCCCTTCACCAACATGCAGTGTTTCCTTGATTGAATTAGCTCTCACACCAATATTTGCGTCTAGAGCCTTTGCATTGAGGGCTATCTGAAAACGGCTGTGGCGCTGAAGTTGCCTGAGAATGTGGAGTTGGTGGCATGTGAAACCCGCATGTGGAGCATTCGTTTGTGTGGGATGCTCACCAAGCTTCATTTCAGTCCTAGGCACAAAAAGGGCACTAAGCATAGAGTGTGAAAACTGAGTTTCCTTGAGAGCTGCTTGGAAGCCTGATTGTGTGTGAAGTTAGTGAGCCAAATGGAGTTGTTCTCCCACAAGAACCACTCGGCTGATCCTTCTTCAATATGCCCTTCACCAACATGCAGTGTTTCCTTGATTGAATTAGCTCTCACACCAATATTTGCGTCTAGAGCCTTTGCATTGAGGGCTATCTGAAAACGGCTGTGGCGCTGAAGTTGCCTGAGAATGTGGAGTTGGTGGCATGTGAAACCCGCATGTGGAGCATTGGTTTGTGTGGGATGCTCTACCAGGTTCATTCCTAGATAATGCAGTGAAAGGGTACTAAGCATAGAGTGTGAAAACTGAGTTTCCTTGAGAGCTGCTTGGAAGCCTGATGGTGTGTGAAGTTAGTGAGCCAAATGGAGTTGTTCTCCCACAAGAACCACTCGGCTGATCCTTCTTCAATATGCCCTTCACCAACATGCAGTGTTTCCTTGATTGAATTAGCTCTCACACCAATATTTGCGTCTAGAGCCTTTGCATTGAGGGCTATCTGAAAACGGCTGTGGCGCTGAAGTTGCTGTGAATGTGGAGTTGGTGGCATGTGAAACCCGCATGTGGAACATTCTTTTGTGTGGGATGCTCTACCAGGTTCATTCCTAGATAATGCACTCAAAGGGCACTAAGCATAGAGTGTGAAAACTGAGTTTCCTTGAGAGCTGCTTGGAAGCCTGATGGTGTGTGAAGTTAGTGAGCCAAATGGAGTTGTTCTCCCACAAGAACCACTCGGCTGATCCTTCTTCAATATGCCCTTCACCAACATGCAGTGTTTCCTTGATTGAATTAGCTCTCACACCAATATTTGCGTCTAGAGCCTTTGCATTGAGGGCTATCTGAAAACGGCTGTGGCGCTGAAGTTGCCTGAGAATGTGGAGTTGGTGGCATGTGAAACCCGCATGTGGAGCATTCGTTTGTGTGGGATGCTCTACCAGGTTCATTCCTAGATAATGCAGTGAAAGGGTACTAAGCATAGAGTGTGAAAACTGAGTTTCCTTGAGAGCTGCTTGGAAGCCTGATGGTGTGTGAAGTTAGTGAGCCAAATGGAGTTGTTCTCCCACAAGAACCACTCGGCTGATCCTTCTTCAATATGCCCCTTCACCAACATGCAGTGTTTCCTTGATTGAATTAGCTCTCACACCAATATTTGCGTCTAGAGCCTTTGCATTGAGGGCTATCTGAAAACGGCTGTGGCGCTGAAGTTGCCTGTGAATGTGGAGTTGGTGGCATGTGAAACCCGCATGTGGAGCATTCGTTTGTGTGGGATGCTCTACTAGGTTCATTCCTAGATAATGCACTCAAAGGGCACTAAGCATAGAGTGTGAAAACTGAGTTTCCATGAGAGCTGCTTGGAAGCCTGATGGTGTGTGAAGTTAGTGAGGCAAATGGAGTTGTTCTCCCACAAGAACCACTCGGCTGATCCTTCTTCCATATGCCCTTCACCAACATGCAGTGTTTCCTTGATTGAATTAGCTCTCACACCAATATTTGCGTCTAGAGCCTTTGCATTGAGGGCTATCTGAAACGGCTGTGGCGCTGAAGTTGCCTGTGAATGTGGAGTTGGTGGCATGTGAAACCCGCATGTGGAGCATTCGTTTGTGTGGGATGCTCAGCAAGCTTCATTTCAGTCCTAGGCACACAAAGGGCACTAAGCATAGAGTGTGAAAACTGAGTTTCCTTGAGAGCTGCTTGGAAGCCTGATGGTGTGTGAAGTTAGTGAGCCAAATGGAGTTGTTCTCCCACAAGAACCACTCGGCTGATCCTTCTTCAATATGCCCTTCACCAACATGCAGTGTTTCCTTGATTGAATTAGCTCTCACACCAATATTTGCGTCTAGAGCCTTTGCATTGAGGGCTATCTGAAAACGGCTGTGACGCTGAAGTTGCCTGAGAATGTGGAGTTGGTGGCATGTGAAACCCGCATGTGGAGCATTCGTTTGTGTGGGATGCTCTACCAGGTTCATTCCTAGATAATGCAGTGAAAGGGTACTAAGCCTAGAGTGTGAAAACTGAGTTTCCTTGAGAGCTGCTTGGAAGCCTGATGGTGTGTGAAGTTAGTGAGCCAAATGGAGTTGTTCTCCCACAAGAACCACTCGGCTGATCCTTCTTCAATATGCCCTTCACCAACATGCAGTGTTTCCTTGATTGAATTAGCTCTCACACCAATATTTGCGTCTAGAGCCTTTGCATTGAGGGCTATCTGAAAACGGCTGTGGCGCTGAAGTTGCCTGTGAATGTGGAGTTGGTGGCATGTGAAACCCGCATGTGGAGCATTGGTTTTGTGTGGGATGCTCTACCAGGTTCATTCCTAGATAATGCACTCAAAGGGCACTAAGCATAGAGTGTGAAAACTGAGTTTCCTTGAGAGCTGCATGGAAGCCTGATGGTGTGTGAAGTTAGTGAGCCAAATGGAGTTGTTCTCCCACAAGAACCACTTGGCTAATCCTTCTTCAATATGCCCTTCACCAACATGCAGTGTTTCCTTGATTGAATTAGCTCTCACACCAATATTTGCGTCTAGAGCCTTTGCATTGAGGGCTATCTGAAAACGGCTGTGGCGCTGAAGTTGCCTGTGAATGTGGAGTTGGTGGCATGTGAAACCCGCATGTGGAGCATTGGTTTTGTGTGGGATGCTCTACCAGGTTCATTCCTAGATAATGCACTCAAAGGGCACTAAGCATAGAGTGTGAAAACTGAGTTTCCTTGAGAGCTGCATGGAAGCCTGATGGTGTGTGAAGTTAGTGAGCCAAATGGAGTTGTTCTCCCACAAGAACCACTTGGCTAATCCTTCTTCAATATGCCCTTCACCAACATGCAGTGTTTCCTTGATTGAATTAGCTCTCACACCAATATTTGCGTCTAGAGCCTTTCCATTGAGGGCTATCTGAAAACGGCTGTGGCGCTGAAGTTGCCTGTGAATGTGGAGTTGGTGGCATGTGAAACCTGCACGTGGAGCATTCGTTTGTGTGGGATGCTCTACCAGGTTCATTCCTAGATAATGCAGTGAAAGGGTACTAAGCCTAGAGTGTGAAAACTGAGTTTCCTTGAGAGCTGCTTGGAAGCCTGATGGTGTGTGAAGTTAGTGAGCCAAATGGAGTTGTTCTCCCACAAGATCCGTTCGGCTGATCCTTCTTCAATATGCCCTTCACCAACATGCAGTGTTTCCTTGATTGAATTAGCTCTCACACCAATATTTGCGTCTAGAGCCTTTGCATTGAGGGCTATCTGAAAACGGCTGTGGCGCTGAAGTTGCCTGAGAATGTGGAGTTGGTGGCATGTGAAACCCGCATGTGGAGCATTCGTTTGTGTGGGATGCTCACCAAGCTTCATTTCAGTCCTAGGCACACAAAGGGCACTAAGCATAGAGTGTGAAAACTGAGTTTCCTTGAGAGCTGCTTGGAAGCCTGATGGTGTGTGAAGTTAGTGAGCCAAATGGAGTTGTTCTCCCACAAGAACCACTCGGCTGATCCTTCTTCAATATGCCCTTCACCAACATGCAGTGTTTCCTTGATTGAATTAGCTCTCACACCAATATTTGCGTCTAGAGCCTTTGCATTGAGGGCTATCTGAAAATGGCTGTGGCGCTGAAGTTGCCTGTGAATGTGGAGTTGGTGGCATGTGAAACCTGCACGTGGAGCATTCGTTTGTGTGGGATGCTCTACCAGGTTCATTCCTAGATAATGCACACAAAGGGCACTAAGCATAGAGTGTGAAAACTGAGTTTCCTTGAGAGCTGCTTGGAAGCCTGATGGTGTGTGAAGTTAGTGAGCCAAATGGAGTTGTTCTCCCACAAGAACCACTCGGCTGATCCTTCTTCAATATGCCCTTCACCAACATGCAGTGTTTCCTTGATTGAATTAGCTCTCACACCAATATTTGCGTCTAGAGCCTTTGCATTGAGGGCTATCTGAAAACGGCTGTGGCGCTGAAGTTGCCTGTGAATGTGGAGTTGGTGGCATGTGAAACCCGAATGTGGAGCATTCGTTTGTGTGGGATGCTCAGCAAGCTTCATTTCAGTCCTAGGCACACAAAGGGCACTAAGCATAGAGTGTGAAAACTGAGTTTCCTTGAGAGCTGCTTGGAAGCCTGATGGTGTGTGAAGTTAGTGAGCCAAATGGAGTTGTTCTCCCACAAGAACCACTCGGCTGATCCTTCTTCAATATGCCCTTCACCAACATGCAGTGTTTCCTTGATTGAATTAGCTCTCACACCAATATTTGCGTCTAGAGCCTTTGCATTGAGGGCTATCTGAAAACGGCTGTGACGCTGAAGTTGCCTGAGAATGTGGAGTTGGTGGCATGTGAAACCCGCATGTGGAGCATTCGTTTGTGTGGGATGCTCTACCAGGTTCATTCCTAGATAATGCAGTGAAAGGGTACTAAGCCTAGAGTGTGAAAACTGAGTTTCCTTGAGAGCTGCTTGGAAGCCTGATGGTGTGTGAAGTTAGTGAGCCAAATGGAGTTGTTCTCCCACAAGAACCACTCGGCTGATCCTTCTTCAATATGCCCTTCACCAACATGCAGTGTTTCCTTGATTGAATTAGCTCTCACACCAATATTTGCGTCTAGAGCCTTTGCATTGAGGGCTATCTGAAAACGGCTGTGGCGCTGAAGTTGCCTGTGAATGTGGAGTTGGTGGCATGTGAAACCCGCATGTGGAGCATTGGTTTTGTGTGGGATGCTCTACCAGGTTCATTCCTAGATAATGCACTCAAAGGGCACTAAGCATAGAGTGTGAAAACTGAGTTTCCTTGAGAGCTGCTTGGAAGCCTGATGGTGTGTGAAGTTAGTGAGCCAAATGGAGTTGTTCTCCCACAAGAACCACTTGGCTAATCCTTCTTCAATATGCCCTTCACCAACATGCAGTGTTTCCTTGATTGAATTAGCTCTCACACCAATATTTGCGTCTAGAGCCTTTGCATTGAGGGCTATCTGAAAACGGCTGTGGCGCTGAAGTTGCCTGTGAATGTGGAGTTGGTGGCATGTGAAACCCGCATGTGGAGCATTCTTTTGTGTGGGATGCTCTACCAGGTTCATTCCTAGATAATGCACTCAAAGGGCACTAAGCATAGAGTGTGAAAACTGAGTTTCCTTGAGAGCTGCTTGGAAGCCTGATTGTGTGTGAAGTTAGTGAGCCAAATGGAGTTGTTCTCCCACAAGAACCACTCGGCTGATCCTTCTTCAATATGCCCTTCACCAACATGCAGTGTTTCCTTGATTGAATTAGCTCTCACACCAATATTTGCGTCTAGAGACTTTGCATTGAGGGCTATCTGAAAATGGCTGTGGCGCTGAAGTTGCCTGTGAATGTGGAGTTGGTGGCATGTGAAACCTGCACGTGGAGCATTCGTTTGTGTGGGATGCTCTACCAGGTTCATTCCTAGATAATTCACTCAAGGGGCACTAAGCATAGAGTGTGAAAACTGAGTTTCCTTGAGAGCTGCTTGGAAGCCTGATGGTGTGTGAAGTTAGTGAGCCAAATGGAGTTGTTCTCCCACAAGATCCATTCGGCTGATCCTTCTTCAATATGCCCTTCACCAACATGCAGTGTTTCCTTGATTGAATTAGCTCTCACACCAATATTTGCGTCTAGAGCCTTTGCATTGAGGGCTATCTGAAAACGGCTGTGGCGCTGAAGTTGCCTGAGAATGTGGAGTTGGTGGCATGTGAAACCCGCATGTGGAGCATTCGTTTGTGTGGGATGCTCACCAAGCTTCATTTCAGTCCTAGGCACACAAAGGGCACTAAGCATAGAGTGTGAAAACTGAGTTTCCTTGAGAGCTGCTTGGAAGCCTGATGGTGTGTGAAGTTAGTGAGCCAAATGGAGTTGTTCTCCCACAAGAACCACTCGGCTGATCCTTCTTCAATATGCCCTTCACCAACATGCAGTGTTTCCTTGATTGAATTAGCTCTCACACCAATATTTGCGTCTAGAGCCTTTGCATTGAGGGCTATCTGAAAATGGCTGTGGCGCTGAAGTTGCCTGAGAATGTGGAGTTGGTGGCATGTGAAACCTGCACGTGGAGCATTCGTTTGTGTGGGATGCTCTACCAGGTTCATTCCTAGATAATTCACTCAAAGGGCACTAAGCATAGAGTGTGAAAACTGAGTTTCCTTGAGAGCTGCTTGGAAGCCTGATGGTGTGTGAAGTTAGTGAGCCAAATGGAGTTGTTCTCCCACAAGAACCACTCGGCTGATCCTTCTTCAATATGCCCTTCACCAACATGCAGTGTTTCCTTGATTGAATTAGCTCTCACACCAATATTTGCGTCTAGAGCCTTTGCATTGAGGGCTATCTGAAAACGGCTGTGGCGCTGAAGTTGCCTGTGAATGTGGAGTTGGTGGCATGTGAAACCCGCATGTGGAGCATTCGTTTGTGTGGGATGCTCAGCAAGCTTCATTTCAGTCCTAGGCACACAAAGGGCACTAAGCATAGAGTGTGAAAACTGAGTTTCCTTGAGAGCTGCTTGGAAGCCTGATGGTGTGTGAAGTTAGTGAGCCAAATGGAGTTGTTCTCCCACAAGAACCACTCGGCTGATCCTTCTTCAATATGCCCTTCACCAACATGCAGTGTTTCCTTGATTGAATTAGCTCTCACACCAATATTTGCGTCTAGAGCCTTTGCATTGAGGGCTATCTGAAAATGGCTGTGGCGCTGAAGTTGCCTGTGAATGTGGAGTTGGTGGCATGTGAAACCTGCACGTGGAGCATTCGTTTGTGTGGGATGCTCTACCAGGTTCATTCCTAGATAATTCACTCAAAGGGCACTAAGCATAGAGTGTGAAAACTGAGTTTCCTTGAGAGCTGCTTGGAAGCCTGATGGTGTGTGAAGTTAGTGAGGCAAATGGAGTTGTTCTCCCACAAGAACCACTCGGCTGATCCTTCTTCAATATGCCCTTCACCAACATGCAGTGTTTCCTTGATTGAATTAGCTCTCACACCAATATTTGCGTCTAGAGCCTTTGCATTGAGGGCTATCTGAAAACGGCTGTGGCGCTGAAGTTGCCTGTGAATGTGGAGTTGGTGGCATGTGAAACCCGCATGTGGAGCATTCGTTTGTGTGGGATGCTCAGCAAGCTTCTTTTCAGTCCTAGGCACACAAAGGGCACTAAGCATAGAGTGTGAAAACTGAGTTTCCTTGAGAGCTGCTTGGAAGCCTGATGGTGTGTGAAGTTAGTGAGCCAAATGGAGTTGTTCTCCCACAAGAACCACTCGGCTGATCCTTCTTCAATATGCCCTTCACCAACATGCAGTGTTTCCTTGATTGAATTAGCTCTCACACCAATATTTGCGTCTAGAGCCTTTGCATTGAGGGCTATCTGAAAACGGCTGTGGCTCTGAAGTTGCCTGAGAATGTGGAGTTGGTGGCATGTGAAACCCGCATGTGGAGCATTCGTTTGTGTGGGATGCTCTACCAGGTTCATTCCTAGATAATGCAGTGAAAGGGTACTAAGCATAGAGTGTGAAAACTGAGTTTCCTTGAGAGCTGCTTGGAAGCCTGATGGTGTGTGAAGTTAGTGAGCCAAATGGAGTTGTTCTCCCACAAGAACCACTCGGCTGATCCTTCTTCAATATGCCCTTCACCAACATGCAGTGTTTCCTTGATTGAATTAGCTCTCACACCAATATTTGCGTCTAGAGCCTTTGCATTGAGGGCTATCTGAAAACGGCTGTGGCGCTGAAGTTGCCTGAGAATGTGGAGTTGGTGGCATGTGAAACCCGCATGTGGAGCATTCTTTTGTGTGGGATGCTCTACCAGGTTCATTCCTAGATAATGCACTCAAAGGGCACTAAGCATAGAGTGTGAAAACTGAGTTTCCTTGAGAGCTGCTTGGAAGCCTGATTGTGTGTGAAGTTAGTGAGCCAAATGGAGTTGTTCTCCCACAAGAACCACTCGGCTGATCCTTCTTCAATATGCCCTTCACCAACATGCAGTGTTTCCTTGATTGAATTAGCTCTCACACCAATATTTGCGTCTAGAGCCTTTGCATTGAGGGCTATCTGAAAATGGCTGTGGCGCTGAAGTTGCCTGTGAATGTGGAGTTGGTGGCATGTGAAACCTGCACGTGGAGCATTCGTTTGTGTGGGATACTCTACCAGGTTCATTCCTAGATAATGCAGTGAAAGGGTACTAAGCATAGAGTGTGAAAACTGAGTTTCCTTGAGAGCTGCTTGGAAGCCTGATGGTGTGTGAAGTTAGTGAGCCAAATGGAGTTGTTCTCCCACAAGAACCACTCGGCTGATCCTTCTTCAATATGCCCTTCACCAACATGCAGTGTTTCCTTGATTGAATTAGCTCTCACACCAATATTTGCGTCTAGAGCCTTTGCATTGAGGGCTATCTGAAAACGGCTGTGGCGCTGAAGTTGCCTGTGAATGTGGAGTTGGTGGCATGTGAAACCCGCATGTGGAGCATTCGTTTGTGTGGGATGCTCACCAAGCTTCATTTCAGTCCTGGCACACAAGGGGCACTAAGCATAGAGTGTGAAAACTGAGTTTCCTTGAGAGCTGCTTGGAAGCCTGATGGTGTGTGAAGTTAGTGAGCCAAATGGAGTTGTTCTCCCACAAGAACCACTCGGCTGATCCTTTTTCAATATGCCCTTCACCAACATGCAGTGTTTCCTTGATTGAATTAGCTCTCACACCAATATTTGCGTCTAGAGCCTTTGCATTGAGGGCTATCTGAAAACGGCTGTGGCGCTGAAGTTGCCTGTGAATGTGGAGTTGGTGGCATGTGAAACACGCATGTGGAGCATTCGTTTGTGTGGGATGCTCTACTAGGTTCATTCCTAGATAATGCACTCAAAGGGCACTAAGCATAGAGTGTGAAAACTGAGTTTCCATGAGAGCTGCTTGGAAGCCTGATGGTGTGTGAAGTTAGTGAGCCAAATGGAGTTGTTCTCCCACAAGATCCATTCGGCTGATCCTTCTTCAATATGCCCTTCACCAACATGCAGTGTTTCCTTGATTGAATTAGCTCTCACACCAATATTTGCGTCTAGAGCCTTTGCATTGAGGGCTATCTGAAAACGGCTGTGGCGCTGAAGTTGCCTGAGAATGTGGAGTTGGTGGCATGTGAAACCCGCATGTGGAGCATTCGTTTGTGTGGGATGCTCTACCAGGTTCATTCCTAGATAATGCAGTGAAAGGGTACTAAGCATAGAGTGTGAAAACTGAGTTTCCTTGAGAGCTGCTTGGAAGCCTGATGGTGTGTGAAGTTAGTGAGCCAAATGGAGTTGTTCTCCCACAAGAACCACTCGGCTGATCCTTCTTCAATATGCCCTTCACCAACATGCAGTGTTTCCTTGATTGAATTAGCTCTCACACCAATATTTGCGTCTAGAGCCTTTGCATTGAGGGCTATCTGAAAACGGCTGTGGCGCTGAAGTTGCCTGAGAATGTGGAGTTGGTGGCATGTGAAACCCGCATGTGGAGCATTCTTTTGTGTGGGATGCTCTACCAGGTTCATTCCTAGATAATGCACTCAAAGGGCACTAAGCATAGAGTGTGAAAACTGAGTTTCCTTGAGAGCTGCTTGGAAGCCTGATGGTGTGTGAAGTTAGTGAGCCAAATGGAGTTGTTCTCCCACAAGAACCACTTGGCTAATCCTTCTTCAATATGCCCTTCACCAACATGCAGTGTTTCCTTGATTGAATTAGCTCTCACACCAATATTTGCGTCTAGAGCCTTTGCACTGAGGGCTATCTGAAAACTGCTGTGGCGCTGAAGTTGCCTGTGAATGTGGAGTTGGTGGCATGTGAAACCCGCATGTGGAGCATTCGTTTGTGTGGGATGCTCACCAAGCTTCATTTCAGTCCCAGGCACACAAAGGGCACTAAGCATAGAGTGTGAAAACTGAGTTTCCTTGAGAGCTGCTTGGAAGCCTGATTGTGTGTGAAGTTAGTGAGCCAAATGGAGTTGTTCTCCCACAAGAACCACTCGGCTGATCCTTCTTCAATATGCCCTTCACCAACATGCAGTGTTTCCTTGATTGAATTAGCTCTCACACCAATATTTGCGTTTAGAGCCTTTGCATTGAGGGCTATCTGAAAATGGCTGTGGCGCTGAAGTTGCCTGTGAATGTGGAGTTGGTGGCATGTGAAACCTGCACGTGGAGCATTCGTTTGTGTGGGATGCTCTACCAGGTTCATTCCTAGATAATTCACTCAAAGGGCACTAAGCATAGAGTGTGAAAACTGAGTTTCCTTGAGAGCTGCTTGGAAGCCTGATGGTGTGTGAAGTTAGTGAGGCAAATGGAGTTGTTCTCCCACAAGAACCACTCGGCTGATCCTTCTTCAATATGCCCTTCACCAACATGCAGTGTTTCCTTGATTGAATTAGCTCTCACACCAATATTTGCGTCTAGAGCCTTTGCATTGAGGGCTATCTGAAAACGGCTGTGGCGCTGAAGTTGCCTGTGAATGTGGAGTTGATGGCATGTGAAACCCGCATGTGGAGCATTCGTTTGTGTGGGATGCTCAGCAAGCTTCATTTCAGTCCTAGGCACACAAAGGGCACTAAGCATAGAGTGTGAAAACTGAGTTTCCTTGAGAGCTGCTTGGAAGCCTGATGGTGTGTGAAGTTAGTGAGCCAAATCGAGTTGTTCTCCCACAAGAACCACTCGGCTGATCCTTTTTCAATATGCCCTTCACCAACATGCAGTGTTTCCTTGATTGAATTAGCTCTCACACCAATATTTGCGTCTAGAGCCTTTGCATTGAGGGCTATCTGAAAACGGCTGTGGCGCTGAAGTTGCCTGAGAATGTGGAGTTGGTGGCATGTGAAACCCGCATGTGGAGCATTCGTTTGTGTGGGATGCTCTACCAGGTTCATTCCTAGATAATTTAGTGAAAGGGTACTAAGCCTAGAGTGTGAAAACTGAGTTTCCTTGAGAGCTGCTTGGAAGCCTGATGGTGTGTGAAGTTAGTGAGCCAAATGGAGTTGTTCTCCACAAGAACCACTCGGCTGATCCTTCTTCAATATGCCCTTCACCAACATGCAGTGTTTCCTTGATTGAATTAGCTCTCACACCAATATTTGCGTCTAGAGCCTTTGCATTGAGGGCTATCTGAAAACGGCTGTGGCGCTGAAGTTGTCTGTGAATGTGGAGTTTGTGGCATGTGAAACCCGCATGTGGAGCATTCTTTTGTGTGGGATGCTCTACCAGGTTCATTCCTAGATAATGCACTCAAAGGGCACTAAGCATAGAGTGTGAAAACTGAGTTTCCTTGAGAGCTGCTTGGAAGCCTGATGGTGTGTGAAGTTAGTGAGCCAAATAGAGTTGTTCTCCCACAAGAACCACTCGGCTGATCCTTCTTCAATATGCCCTTCACCAACATGCAGTGTTTCCTTGATTGAATTAGCTCTCACACCAATATTTGCGCCTAGAGCCTTTGCATTGAGGGCTATCTGAAAACGGCTGTGGCGCTGAAGTTGCCTGAGAATGTGGAGTTGGTGGCATGTAAAACCCGCATGTGGAGCATTGGTTTGTGTGGGATGCTCTACCAGGTTCATTCCTAGATAATGCAGTGAAAGGGTACTAAGCATAGAGTGTGAAAACTGAGTTTCCTTGAGAGCTGCTTGGAAGCCTGATGGTGTGTGAAGTTAGTGAGCCAAATGGAGTTGTTCTCCCACAAGAACCACTCGGCTGATCCTTCTTCAATATGCCCTTCACCAACATGCAGTGTTTCCTTGATTGAATTAGCTCTCACACCAATATTTGCGTCTAGAGCCTTTGCATTGAGGGCTATCTGAAAACGGCTGTGGCGCTGAAGTTGCCTGTGAATGTGGAGTTGGTGGCATGTGAAACCCGCATGTGGAGCATTCGTTTGTGTGGGATGCTCACCAAGCTTCATTTCAGTCCCAGGCACTCAAAGGGCACTAAGCGTAGAGTGTGAAAACTGAGTTTCCTTGAGAGCTGCTTGGAAGCCTGATGGTGTGTGAAGTTAGTGAGCCAAATGGAGTTGTTCTCCCACAAGAACCACTCGGCTGATCCTTCTTCAATATGCCCTTCACCAACATGCAGTGTTTCCTTGATTGAATTAGCTCTCACACCAATATTTGCGTCTAGAGCCTTTGCATTGAGGGCTATCTGAAAACGGCTGTGGCGCTGAAGTTGCCTGAGAATGTGGAGTTGGTGGCATGTGAAACCCGCATGTGGAGCATTCGTTTGTGTGGGATGCTCACCAAGCTTCATTTCAGTCCTAGGCACACAAAGGGCACTAAGCATAGAGTGTGAAAACTGAGTTTCCTTGAGAGCTGCTTGGAAGCCTGATGGTGTGTGAAGTTAGTGAGCCAAATGGAGTTGTTCTCCCACAAGAACCACTCGGCTGATCCTTCTTCAATATGCCCTTCACCAACATGCAGTGTTTCCTTGATTGAATTAGCTCTCACACCAATATTTGCGTCTAGAGCCTTTGCATTGAGGGCTATCTGAAAATGGCTGTGGCGCTGAAGTTGCCTGTGAATGTGGAGTTGGTGGCATGTGAAACCTGCACGTGGAGCATTCGTTTGTGTGGGATGCTCTACCAGGTTCATTCCTAGATAATTCACTCAAAGGGCACTAAGCATAGAGTGTGAAAACTGAGTTTCCTTGAGAGCTGCTTGGAAGCCTGATGGTGTGTGAAGTTAGTGAGGCAAATGGAGTTGTTCTCCCACAAGAACCACTCGGCTGATCCTTCTTCAATATGCCCTTCACCAACATGCAGTGTTTCCTTGATTGAATTAGCTCTCACACCAATATTTGCGTCTAGAGCCTTTGCATTGAGGGCTATCTGAAAACGGCTGTGGCGCTGAAGTTGCCTGTGAATGTGGAGTTGGTGGCATGTGAAACCCGCATGTGGAGCATTCGTTTGTGTGGGATGCTCAGCAAGCTTCATTTCAGTCCTAGGCACACAAAGGGCACTAAGCATAGAGTGTGAAAACTGAGTTTCCTTGAGAGCTGCTTGGAAGCCTGATGGTGTGTGAAGTTAGTGAGCCAAATGGAGTTGTTCTCCCACAAGAACCACTCGGCTGATCCTTCTTCAATATGCCCTTCACCAACATGCAGTGTTTCCTTGATTGAATTAGCTCTCACACCAATATTTGCGTCTAGAGCCTTTGCATTGAGGGCTATCTGAAAACGGCTGTGGCGCTGAAGTTGCCTGAGAATGTGGAGTTGGTGGCATGTGAAACCCGCATGTGGAGCATTCGTTTGTGTGGGATGCTCAGCAAGCTTCATTTCAGTCCTAGGCACACAAAGGGCACTAAGCATAGAGTGTGAAAACTGAGTTTCCTTGAGAGCTGCTTGGAAGCCTGATGGTGTGTGAAGTTAGTGAGCCAAATGGAGTTGTTCTCCCACAAGAACCACTCGGCTGATCCTTCTTCAATATGCCCTTCACCAACATGCAGTGTTTCCTTGATTGAATTAGCTCTCACACCAATATTTGCGTCTAGAGCCTTTGCATTGAGGGCTATCTGAAAACGGCTGTGGCGCTGAAGTTGTCTGTGAATGTGGAGTTTGTGGCATGTGAAACCCGCATGTGGAGCATTCGTTTGTGTGGGATGCTCACCAAGCTTCATTTCAGTCCTAGGCACACAAAGGGCACTAAGCATAGAGTGTGAAAACTGAGTTTCCTTGAGAGCTGCTTGGAAGCCTGATGGTGTGTGAAGTTAGTGAGCCAAATGGAGTTGTTCTCCCACAAGAACCACTCGGCTGATCCTTCTTCAATATGCCCTTCACCAACATGCAGTGTTTCCTTGATTGAATTAGCTCTCACACCAATATTTGCGTCTAGAGCCTTTGCATTGAGGGCTATCTGAAAATGGCTGTGGCGCTGAAGTTGCCTGTGAATGTGGAGTTGGTGGCATGTGAAAACTGCACGTGGAGCATTCGTTTGTGTGGGATGCTCTACCAGGTTCATTCCTAGATAATTCACTCAAAGGGCACTAAGCATAGAGTGTGAAAACTGAGTTTCCTTGAGAGCTGCTTGGAAGCCTGATGGTGTGTGAAGTTAGTGAGCCAAATGGAGTTGTTCTCCCACAAGAACCACTTGGCTAATCCTTCTTCAATATGCCCTTCACCAACATGCAGTGTTTCCTTGATTGAATTAGCTCTCACACCAATATTTGCGTCTAGAGCCTTTGCATTGAGGGCTATCTGAAAACGGCTGTGGCGCTGAAGTTGCCTGTGAATGTGGAGTTGGTGGCATGTGAAACCCGCATGTGGAGCATTCGTTTGTGTGGGATGCTCACCAAGCTTCATTTCAGTCCTAGGCACTCAAAGGGCACTAAGCATAGAGTGTGAAAACTGAGTTTCCTTGAGAGCTGCTTGGAAGCCTGATGGTGTGTGAAGTTAGTGAGCCAAATGGAGTTGTTCTCCCACAAGAACCACTCGGCTGATCCTTCTTCAATATGCCCTTCACCAACATGCAGTGTTTCCTTGATTGAATTAGCTCTCACACCAATATTTGCGTCTAGAGCCTTTGCATTGAGGGCTATCTGAAAACGGCTGTGGCGCTGAAGTTGCCTGTGAATGTGGAGTTGGTGGCATGTGAAACACGCATGTGGAGCATTCGTTTGTGTGTAATGCTCTACTAGGTTCATTCCTAGATAATGCACTCAAAGGGCACTAAGCATAGAGTGTGAAAACTGAGTTTCCATGAGAGCTGCTTGGAAGCCTGATGATGTGTAAAGTTAGTGAGCCAAATGGAGTTGTTCTCCCACAAGATCCATTCGGCTGATCCTTCTTCAATATGCCCTTCACCAACATGCAGTGTTTCCTTGATTGAATTAGCTCTCACACCAATATTTGCGTCTAGAGCCTTTGCATTGAGGGCTATCTGAAAACGGCTGTGGCGCTGAAGTTGCCTGTGAATGTGGAGTTGGTGGCATGTGAAACCCGCATGTGGAGCATTGGTTTGTGTGGGATGCTCACCAAGCTTCAATTCAGTCCTAGGCACACAAAGGGCACTAAGTATAGAGTGTGAAAACTGAGTTTCCTTGAGAGCTGCTTGGAAGCCTGATGGTGTGTGAAGTTAGTGAGCCAAATGGAGTTGTTCTCCCACAAGAACCACTCGGCTGATCCTTCTTCAATATGCCCTTCACCAACATGCAGTGTTTCCTTGATTGAATTAGCTCTCACACCAATATTTGCGTCTAGAGCCTTTGCATTGAGGGCTATCTGAAAACGGCTGTGGCGCTGAAGTTGCCTGAGAATGTGGAGTTGGTGGCATGTGAAACCCGCATGTGGAGCATTCGTTTGTGTGGGATGCTCACCAAGCTTCATTTCAGTCCCAGGCACTCAAAGGGCACTAAGCATAGAGTGTGAAAACTGAGTTTCCTTGAGAGCTGCTTGGAAGCCTGATGGTGTGTGAAGTTAGTGAGCCAAATGGAGTTGTTCTCCCACAAGAACCACTCGGCTGATCCTTCTTCAATATGCCCTTCACCAACATGCAGTGTTTCCTTGATTGAATTAGCTCTCACACCAATATTTGCGTCTAGAGCCTTTGCATTGAGGGCTATCTGAAAACGGCTGTGGCGCTGAAGTTGCCTGTGAATGTGGAGTTGGTGGCATGTGAAACACGCATGTGGAGCATTCGTTTGTGTGTAATGCTCTACTAGGTTCATTCCTAGATAATGCACTCAAAGGGCACTAAGCATAGAGTGTGAAAACTGAGTTTCCATGAGAGCTGCTTGGAAGCCTGATGGTGTGTAAAGTTAGTGAGCCAAATGGAGTTGTTCTCCCACAAGATCCATTCGGCTGATCCTTCTTCAATATGCCCTTCACCAACATGCAGTGTTTCCTTGATTGAATTAGCTCTCACACCAATATTTGCGTCTAGAGCCTTTGCATTGAGGGCTATCTGAAAACGGCTGTGGCGATGAAGTTGCCTGAGAATGTGGAGTTGGTGGCATGTGAAACCCGCATGTGGAGCATTCGTTTGTGTGGGATGCTCACCAAGCTTCATTTCAGTCCCAGGCACTCAAAGGGCACTAAGCATAGAGTGTGAAAACTGAGTTTCCTTGAGAGCTGCTTGGAAGCCTGATGGTGTGTGAAGTTAGTGAGCCAAATGGAGTTGTTCTCCCACAAGAACCACTCGGCTGATCCTTCTTCAATATGCCCTTCACCAACATGCAGTGTTTCCTTGATTGAATTAGCTCTCACACCAATATTTGCGTCTAGAGCCTTTGCATTGAGGGCTATCTGAAAACGGCTGTGGCGCTGAAGTTGCCTGAGAATGTGGAGTTGGTGGCATGTGAAACCCGCATGTGGAGCATTCGTTTGTGTGGGATGCTCTACCAGGTTCATTCCTAGATAATGCAGTGAAAGGGTACTAAGCATAGAGTGTGAAAACTGAGTTTCCTTGAGAGCTGCTTGGAAGCCTGATGGTGTGTGAAGTTAGTGAGCCAAATGGAGTTGTTCTCCCACAAGAACCACTCGGCTGATCCTTCTTCAATATGCCCTTCACCAACATGCAGTGTTTCCTTGATTGAATTAGCTCTCACACCAATATTTGCGTCTAGAGCCTTTGCATTGAGGGCTATCTGAAAACGGCTGTGGCGCTGAAGTTGCCTGAGAATGTGGAGTTGGTGGCATGTGAAACCCGCATGTGGAGCATTCTTTTGTGTGGGATGCTCTACCAGGTTCATTCCTAGATAATGCACTCAAAGGGCACTAAGCATAGAGTGTGAAAACTGAGTTTCCTTGAGAGCTGCTTGGAAGCCTGATGGTGTGTGAAGTTAGTGAGCCAAATGGAGTTGTTCTCCCACAAGAACCACTCGGCTGATCCTTCTTCAATATGCACTTCACCAACATGCAGTGTTTCCTTGATTGAATTAGCTCTCACACCAATATTTGCGTCTAGAGCCTTTGCATTGAGGGCTATCTGAAAATGGCTGTGGCGCTGAAGTTGCCTGTGAATGTGGAGTTGGTGGCATGTGAAACCTGCACGTGGAGCATTCGTTTGTGTGGGATGCTCTACCAGGTTCATTCCTAGATAATTCACTCAAAGGGCATTAAGCATAGAGTGTGAAAACTGAGTTTCCTTGAGAGCTGCTTGGAAGCCTGATGGTGTGTGAAGTTAGTGAGCCAAATGGAGTTGTTCTCCCACAAGAACCACTCGGCTGATCCTTCTTCAATATGCCCTTCACCAACATGCAGTGTTTCCTTGATTGAATTAGCTCTCACACCAATATTTGCGTCTAGAGCCTTTGCATTGAGGGCTATCTGAAAACGGCTGTGGCGCTGAAGTTGCCTGTGAATGTGGAGTTGGTGGCATGTGAAACACGCATGTGGAGCATTCGTTTGTGTGGGATGCTCTACTAGGTTCATTCCTAGATAATGCACTCAAAGGGCACTAAGCACAGAGTGTGAAAACTGAGTTTCCATGAGAGCTGCTTGGAAGCCTGATGGTGTGTGAAGTTAGTGAGCCAAATGGAGTTGTTCTCCCACAAGATCCATTCGGCTGATCCTTTTCTTCAATATGCCCTTCACCAACATGCAGTGTTTCCTTGATTGAATTAGCTCTCACACCAATATTTGCGTCTAGAGCCTTTGCATTGAGGGCTATCTGAAAACGGCTGTGGCGCTGAAGTTGCCTGTGAATGTGGAGTTGGTGGCATGTGAAACCCGCATGTGGAGCATTCGTTTGTGTGGGATGCTCACCAAGCTTCATTTCAGTCCTAGGCACACAAAGGGCACTAAGCATAGAGTGTGAAAACTGAGTTTCCTTGAGAGCTGCTTGGAAGCCTGATTGTGTGTGAAGTTAGTGAGCCAAATGGAGTTGTTCTCCCACAAGAACCACTCGGCTGATCCTTCTTCAATATGCCCTTCACCAACATGCAGTGTTTCCTTGATTGAATTAGCTCTCACACCAATATTTGCGTCTAGAGCCTTTGCATTGAGGGCTATCTGAAAATGGCTGTGGCGCTGAAGTTGCCTGTGAATGTGGAGTTAGTGGCATGTGAAACCTGCACGTGGAGCATTCGTTTGTGTGGGATGCTCTACCAGGTTCATTCCTAGATAATTCACTCAAAGGGCACTAAGCATAGAGTGTGAAAACTGAGTTTCCTTGAGAGCTGCTTGGAAGCCTGATGGTGTGTGAAGTTAGTGAGCCAAATGGAGTTGTTCTCCCACAAGAACCACTCGGCTGATCCTTCTTCAATATGCCCTTCACCAACATGCAGTGTTTCCTTGATTGAATTAGCTCTCACACCAATATTTGCGTCTAGAGCCTTTGCATTGAGGGCTATCTGAAAACGGCTGTGGCGCTGAAGTTGCCTGTGAATGTGGAGTTGGTGGCATGTGAAACACGCATGTGGAGCATTCGTTTGTGTGTAATGCTCTACTAGGTTCATTCCTAGATAATGCACTCAAAGGGCACTAAGCATAGAGTGTGAAAACTGAGTTTCCATGAGAGCTGCTTGGAAGCCTGATGGTGTGTAAAGTTAGTGAGCCAAATGGAGTTGTTCTCCCACAAGATCCATTCGGCTGATCCTTCTTCAATATGCCCTTCACCAACATGCAGTGTTTCCTTGATTGAATTAGCTCTCACACCAATATTTGCGTCTAGAGCCTTTGCATTGAGGGCTATCTGAAAACGGCTGTGGCGCTGAAGTTGCCTGTGAATGTGGAGTTGGTGGCATGTGAAACACGCATGTGGAGCATTCGTTTGTGTGGGATGCTCTACTAGGTTCATTCCTAGATAATGCACTCAAAGGGCACTAAGCATAGAGTGTGAAAACTGAGTTTCCATGAGAGCTGCTTGGAAGTCTGATGGTGTGTAAAGTTAGTGAGCCAAATGGAGTTGTTCTCCCACAAGATCCATTCGGCTGATCCTTCTTCAATATGCCCTTCACCAACATGCAGTGTTTCCTTGATTGAATTAGCTCTCACATCAATATTTGCGTCTAGAGCCTTTGCATTGAGGGCTATCTGAAAACGGCTGTGGCGCTGAAGTTGCCTGTGAATGTGGAGTTGGTGGCATGTGAAACCCGCATGTGGAGCATTCGTTTGTGTGGGATGCTCACCAAGCTTCATTTCAGTCCTAGGCACACAAAGGGCACTAAGCATAGAGTGTGAAAACTGAGTTTCCTTGAGAGCTGCTTGGAAGCCTGATGGTGTGTGAAGTTAGTGAGCCAAATGGAGTTGTTCTCCCACAAGAACCACTCGGCTGATCCTTCTTCAATATGCCCTTCACCAACATGCAGTGTTTCCTTGATTGAATTAGCTCTCACACCAATATTTGCGTCTAGAGCCTTTGCATTGAGGGCTATCTGAAAACGGCTGTGGCGCTGAAGTTGCCTGAGAATGTGGAGTTGGTGGCATGTGAAACCCGCATGTGGAGCATTCGTTTGTGTGGGATGCTCTACCAGGTTCATTCCTAGATAATGCAGTGAAAGGGTACTAAGCATAGAGTGTGAAAACTGAGTTTCCTTGAGAGCTGCTTGGAAGCCTGATGGTGTGTGAAGTTAGTGAGCCAAATGGAGTTGTTCTCCCACAAGAACCACTCGGCTGATCCTTCTTCAATATGCCCTTCACCAACATGCAGTGTTTCCTTGATTGAATTAGCTCTCACACCAATATTTGCGTCTAGAGCCTTTGCATTGAGGGCTATCTGAAAACGGCTGTGGCGCTGAAGTTGCCTGAGAATGTGGAGTTGGTGGCATGTGAAACCCGCATGTGGAGCATTCTTTTGTGTGGGATGCTCTACCAGGTTCATTCCTAGATAATGCACTCAAAGGGCACTAAGCATAGAGTGTGAAAACTGAGTTTCCTTGAGAGCTGCTTGGAAGCCTGATTGTGTGTGAAGTTAGTGAGCCAAATGGAGTTGTTCTCCCACAAGAACCACTCGGCTGATCCTTCTTCAATATGCCCTTCACCAACATGCAGTGTTTCCTTGATTGAATTAGCTCTCACACCAATATTTGCGTCTAGAGCCTTTGCATTGAGGGCTATCTGAAAATGGCTGTGGCGCTGAAGTTGCCTGTGAATGTGGAGTTGGTGGCATGTGAAACCTGCACGTGGAGCATTCGTTTGTGTGGGATGCTCTACCAGGTTCATTCCTAGATAATTCACTCAAAGGGCATTAAGCATAGAGTGTGAAAACTGAGTTTCCTTGAGAGCTGCTTGGAAGCCTGATGGTGTGTGAAGTTAGTGAGCCAAATGGAGTTGTTCTCCCACAAGAACCACTCGGCTGATCCTTCTTCAATATGCCCTTCACCAACATGCAGTGTTTCCTTGATTGAATTAGCTCTCACACCAATATTTGCGTCTAGAGCCTTTGCATTGAGGGCTATCTGAAAACGGCTGTGGCGCTGAAGTTGCCTGTGAATGTGGAGTTGGTGGCATGTGAAACACGCATGTGGAGCATTCGTTTGTGTGGGATGCTCTACTAGGTTCATTCCTAGATAATGCACTCAAAGGGCACTAAGCACAGAGTGTGAAAACTGAGTTTCCATGAGAGCTGCTTGGAAGCCTGATGGTGTGTGAAGTTAGTGAGCCAAATGGAGTTGTTCTCCCACAAGATCCATTCGGCTGATCCTTCTTCAATATGCCCTTCACCAACATGCAGTGTTTCCTTGATTGAATTAGCTCTCACACCAATATTTGCGTCTAGAGCCTTTGCATTGAGGGCTATCTGAAAACGGCTGTGGCGCTGAAGTTGCCTGAGAATGTGGAGTTGGTGGCATGTGAAACCCGCATGTGGAGCATTCTTTTGTGTGGATGCTCTACCAGGTTCATTCCTAGATAATGCACTCAAAGGGCACTAAGCATAGAGTGTGAAAACTGAGTTTCCTTGAGAGCTGCTTGGAAGCCTGATTGTGTGTGAAGTTAGTGAGCCAAATGGAGTTGTTCTCCCACAAGAACCACTCGGCTGATCCTTCTTCAATATGCCCTTCACCAACATGCAGTGTTTCCTTGATTGAATTAGCTCTCACACCAATATTTGCGTCTAGAGCCTTTGCATTGAGGGCTATCTGAAAATGGCTGTGGCGCTGAAGTTGCCTGTGAATGTGGAGTTGGTGGCATGTGAAACCTGCACGTGGAGCATTCGTTTGTGTGGGATGCTCTACCAGGTTCATTCCTAGATAATTCACTCAAAGGGCATTAAGCATAGAGTGTGAAAACTGAGTTTCCTTGAGAGCTGCTTGGAAGCCTGATGGTGTGTGAAGTTAGTGAGCCAAATGGAGTTGTTCTCCCACAAGAACCACTCGGCTGATCCTTCTTCAATATGCCCTTCACCAACATGCAGTGTTTCCTTGATTGAATTAGCTCTCACACCAATATTTGCGTCTAGAGCCTTTGCATTGAGGGCTATCTGAAAACGGCTGTGGCGCTGAAGTTGCCTGTGAATGTGGAGTTGGTGGCATGTGAAACACGCATGTGGAGCATTCGTTTGTGTGGGATGCTCTACTAGGTTCATTCCTAGATAATGCACTCAAAGGGCACTAAGCACAGAGTGTGAAAACTGAGTTTCCATGAGAGCTGCTTGGAAGCCTGATGGTGTGTGAAGTTAGTGAGCCAAATGGAGTTGTTCTCCCACAAGATCCATTCGGCTGATCCTTCTTCAATATGCCCTTCACCAACATGCAGTGTTTCCTTGATTGAATTAGCTCTCACACCAATATTTGCGTCTAGAGCCTTTGCATTGAGGGCTATCTGAAAACGGCTGTGGCGCTGAAGTTGCATGAGAATGTGGAGTTGGTGGCATGTGAAACCCGCATGTGGAGCATTCGTTTGTGTGGGATGCTCACCAAGCTTCATTTCAGTCCTAGGCACACAAAGGGCACTAAGCATAGAGTGTGAAAACTGAGTTTCCTTGAGAGCTGCTTGGAAGCCTGATTGTGTGTGAAGTTAGTGAGCCAAATGGAGTTGTTCTCCCACAAGAACCACTCGGCTGATCCTTCTTCAATATGCCCTTCAACAACATGCAGTGTTTCCTTGATTGAATTAGCTCTCACACCAATATTTGCGTCTAGAGCCTTTGCATTGAGGGCTATCTGAAAATGGCTGTGGCGCTGAAGTTGCCTGTGAATGTGGAGTTAGTGGCATGTGAAACCTGCACGTGGAGCATTCGTTTGTGTGGGATGCTCTACCAGGTTCATTCCTAGATAATTCACTCAAAGGGCACTAAGCATAGAGTGTGAAAACTGAGTTTCCTTGAGAGCTGCTTGGAAGCCTGATGGTGTGTGAAGTTAGTGAGCCAAATGGAGTTGTTCTCCCACAAGAACCACTCGGCTGATCCTTCTTCAATATGCCCTTCACCAACATGCAGTGTTTCCTTGATTGAATTAGCTCTCACACCAATATTTGCGTCTAGAGCCTTTGCATTGAGGGCTATCTGAAAACGGCTGTGGCGCTGAAGTTGCCTGAGAATGTGGAGTTGGTGGCATGTGAAACCCGCATGTGGAGCATTCGTTTGTGTGGGATGCTCACCAAGCTTCATTTCAGTCCCAGGCACTCAAAGGGCACTAAGCATAGAGTGTGAAAACTGAGTTTCCTTGAGAGCTGCTTGGAAGCCTGATGGTGTGTGAAGTTAGTGAGCCAAATGGAGTTGTTCTCCCACAAGAACCACTCGGCTGATCCTTCTTCAATATGCCCTTCACCAACATGCAGTGTTTCCTTGATTGAATTAGCTCTCACACCAATATTTGCGTCTAGAGCCTTTGCATTGAGGGCTATCTGAAAACGGCTGTGGCGCTGAAGTTGCCTGTGAATGTGGAGTTGGTGGCATGTGAAACACGCATGTGGAGCATTCGTTTGTGTGTAATGCTCTACTAGGTTCATTCCTAGATAATGCACTCAAAGGGCACTAAGCATAGAGTGTGAAAACTGAGTTTCCATGAGAGCTGCTTGGAAGCCTGATGGTGTGTAAAGTTAGTGAGCCCAAATGGAGTTGTTCTCCCACAAGATCCATTCGGCTGATCCTTCTTCAATATGCCCTTCACCAACATGCAGTGTTTCCTTGATTGAATTAGCTCTCACACCAATATTTGCGTCTAGAGCCTTTGCATTGAGGGCTATCTGAAAACGGCTGTGGCGCTGAAGTTGCCTGTGAATGTGGAGTTGGTGGCATGTGAAACCCGCATGTGGAGCATTCGTTTGTGTGGGATGCTCAGCAAGCTTCATTTCAGTCCTAGGCACACAAAGGGCACTAAGCATAGAGTGTGAAAACTGAGTTTCCTTGAGAGCTGCTTGGAAGCCTGATGGTGTGTGAAGTTAGTGAGCCAAATGGAGTTGTTCTCCCACAAGAACCACTCGGCTGATCCTTCTTCAATATGCCCTTCACCAACATGCAGTGTTTCCTTGATTGAATTAGCTCTCACACCAATATTTGCGTCTAGAGCCTTTGCATTGAGGGCTATCTGAAAACGGCTGTGGCGCTGAAGTTGCCTGAGAATGTGGAGTTGGTGGCATGTGAAACCCGCATGTGGAGCATTCGTTTGTGTGGGATGCTCTACCAGGTTCATTCCTAGATAATGCAGTGAAAGGGTACTAAGCCTAGAGTGTGAAAACTGAGTTTCCTTGAGAGCTGCTTGGAAGCCTGATGGTGTGTGAAGTTAGTGAGCCAAATGGAGTTGTTCTCCCACAAGAACCACTCGGCTGATCCTTCTTCAATATGCCCTTCACCAACATGCAGTGTTTCCTTGATTGAATTAGCTCTCACACCAATATTTGCGTCTAGAGCCTTTGCATTGAGGGCTATCTGAAAACGGCTGTGGCGCTGAAGTTGCCTGAGAATGTGGAGTTGGTGGCATGTGAAACCCGCATGTGGAGCATTGGTTTGTGTGGGATGCTCTACCAGGTTCATTCCTAGATAATGCACTCAAAGGGCACTAAGCATAGAGTGTGAAAACTGAGTTTCCTTGAGAGCTGCTTGGAAGCCTGATTGTGTGTGAAGTTAGTGAGCCAAATGGAGTTGTTCTCCCACAAGAACCACTCGGCTGATCCTTCTTCAATATGCACTTCACCAACATGCAGTGTTTCCTTGATTGAATTAGCTCTCACACCAATATTTGCGTCTAGAGCCTTTGCATTGAGGGCTATCTGAAAATGGCTGTGGCGCTGAAGTTGCCTGTGAATGTGGAGTTGGTGGCATGTGAAACCTGCACGTGGAGCATTCGTTTGTGTGGGATGCTCTACCAGGTTCATTCCTAGATAATTCACTCAAAGGGCATTAAGCATAGAGTGTGAAAACTGAGTTTCCTTGAGAGCTGCTTGGAAGCCTGATGGTGTGTGAAGTTAGTGAGCCAAATGGAGTTGTTCTCCCACAAGAACCACTCGGCTGATCCTTCTTCAATATGCCCTTCACCAACATGCAGTGTTTCCTTGATTGAATTAGCTCTCACACCAATATTTGCGTCTAGAGCCTTTGCATTGAGGGGCTATCTGAAAACGGCTGTGGCGCTGAAGTTGCCTGTGAATGTGGAGTTGGTGGCATGTGAAACACGCATGTGGAGCATTCGTTTGTGTGGGATGCTCTACTAGGTTCATTCCTAGATAATGCACTCAAAGGGCACTAAGCACAGAGTGTGAAAACTGAGTTTCCATGAGAGCTGCTTGGAAGCCTGATGGTGTGTGAAGTTAGTGAGCCAAATGGAGTTGTTCTCCCACAAGATCCATTCGGCTGATCCTTCTTCAATATGCCCTTCACCAACATGCAGTGTTTCCTTGATTGAATTAGCTCTCACACCAATATTTGCGTCTAGAGCCTTTGCATTGAGGGCTATCTGAAAACGGCTGTGGCGCTGAAGTTGCCTGTGAATGTGGAGTTGGTGGCATGTGAAACCCGCATGTGGAGCATTCGTTTGTGTGGGATGCTCACCAAGCTTCATTTCAGTCCTAGGCACACAAAGGGCACTAAGCATAGAGTGTGAAAACTGAGTTTCCTTGAGAGCTGCATGAAGCCTGATTGTGTGTGAAGTTAGTGAGCCAAATGGAGTTGTTCTCCCACAAGAACCACTCGGCTGATCCTTCTTCAATATGCCCTTCACCAACATGCAGTGTTTCCTTGATTGAATTAGCTCTCACACCAATATTTGCGTCTAGAGCCTTTGCATTGAGGGCTATCTGAAAACGGCTGTGGCGCTGAAGTTGCCTGTGAATGTGGAGTTGGTGGCATGTGAAACACGCATGTGGAGCATTCGTTTGTGTGGGATGCTCTACTAGGTTCATTCCTAGATAATGCACTCAAAGGGCACTAAGCACAGAGTGTGAAAACTGAGTTTCCATGAGAGCTGCTTGGAAGCCTGATGGTGTGTGAAGTTAGTGAGCCAAATGGAGTTGTTCTCCCACAAGATCCATTCGGCTGATCCTTCTTCAATATGCCCTTCACCAACATGCAGTGTTTCCTTGATTGAATTAGCTCTCACACCAATATTTGCGTCTAGAGCCTTTGCATTGAGGGCTATCTGAAAACGGCTGTGGCGCTGAAGTTGCCTGTGAATGTGGAGTTGGTGGCATGTGAAACCCGCATGTGGAGCATTCGTTTGTGTGGGATGCTCAGCAAGCTTCATTTCAGTCCTAGGCACACAAAGGGCACTAAGCATAGAGTGTGAAAACTGAGTTTCCTTGAGAGCTGCTTGGAAGCCTGATGGTGTGTGAAGTTAGTGAGCCAAATGGAGTTGTTCTCCCACAAGAACCACTCGGCTGATCCTTCTTCAATATGCCCTTCACCAACATGCAGTGTTTCCTTGATTGAATTAGCTCTCACACCAATATTTGCGTCTAGAGCCTTTGCATTGAGGGCTATCTGAAAACGGCTGTGGCGCTGAAGTTGCCTGAGAATGTGGAGTTGGTGGCATGTGAAACCCGCATGTGGAGCATTCGTTTGTGTGGGATGCTCTACCAGGTTCATTCCTAGATAATGCAGTGAAAGGGTACTAAGCCTAGAGTGTGAAAACTGAGTTTCCTTGAGAGCTGCTTGGAAGCCTGATGGTGTGTGAAGTTAGTGAGCCAAATGGAGTTGTTCTCCCACAAGAACCACTCGGCTGATCCTTCTTCAATATGCCCTTCACCAACATGCAGTGTTTCCTTGATTGAATTAGCTCTCACACCAATATTTGCGTCTAGAGCCTTTGCATTGAGGGCTATCTGAAAACGGCTGTGGCGCTGAAGTTGCCTGAGAATGTGGAGTTGGTGGCATGTGAAACCCGCATGTGGAGCATTGGTTTGTGTGGGATGCTCTACCAGGTTCATTCCTAGATAATGCACTCAAAGGGCACTAAGCATAGAGTGTGAAAACTGAGTTTCCTTGAGAGCTGCTTGGAAGCCTGATTGTGTTGGTGTGAAATGAGTTATGAAGTGAGCCAAATGGAGTTGTTCTCCCACAAGAACCACTCGGCTGATCCTTCTTCAATATGCACTTCACCAACATGCAGTGTTTCCTTGATTGAATTAGCTCTCACACCAATATTTGCGTCTAGAGCCTTTGCATTGAGGGCTATCTGAAAATGGCTGTGGCGCTGAAGTTGCCTGTGAATGTGGAGTTGGTGGCATGTGAAACCTGCACGTGGAGCATTCGTTTGTGTGGGATGCTCTACCAGGTTCATTCCTAGATAATTCACTCAAAGGGCATTAAGCATAGAGTGTGAAAACTGAGTTTCCTTGAGAGCTGCTTGGAAGCCTGATGGTGTGTGAAGTTAGTGAGCCAAATGGAGTTGTTCTCCCACAAGAACCACTCGGCTGATCCTTCTTCAATATGCCCTTCACCAACATGCAGTGTTTCCTTGATTGAATTAGCTCTCACACCAATATTTGCGTCTAGAGCCTTTGCATTGAGGGCTATCTGAAAACGGCTGTGGCGCTGAAGTTGCCTGTGAATGTGGAGTTGGTGGCATGTGAAACACGCATGTGGAGCATTCGTTTGTGTGGGATGCTCTACTAGGTTCATTCCTAGATAATGCACTCAAAGGGCACTAAGCACAGAGTGTGAAAACTGAGTTTCCATGAGAGCTGCTTGGAAGCCTGATGGTGTGTGAAGTTAGTGAGCCAAATGGAGTTGTTCTCCCACAAGATCCATTCGGCTGATCCTTCTTCAATATGCCCTTCACCAACATGCAGTGTTTCCTTGATTGAATTAGCTCTCACACCAATATTTGCGTCTAGAGCCTTTGCATTGAGGGCTATCTGAAAACGGCTGTGGCGCTGAAGTTGCCTGTGAATGTGGAGTTGGTGGCATGTGAAACCCGCATGTGGAGCATTCGTTTGTGTGGGATGCTCACCAAGCTTCATTTCAGTCCTAGGCACACAAAGGGCACTAAGCATAGAGTGTGAAAACTGAGTTTCCTTGAGAGCTGCATGGAAGCCTGATTGTGTGTGAAGTTAGTGAGCCAAATGGAGTTGTTCTCCCACAAGAACCACTCGGCTGATCCTTCTTCAATATGCCCTTCACCAACATGCAGTGTTTCCTTGATTGAATTAGCTCTCACACCAATATTTGCGTCTAGAGCCTTTGCATTGAGGGCTATCTGAAAACGGCTGTGGCGCTGAAGTTGCCTGTGAATGTGGAGTTGGTGGCATGTGAAACACGCATGTGGAGCATTCGTTTGTGTGGGATGCTCTACTAGGTTCATTCCTAGATAATGCACTCAAAGGGCACTAAGCACAGAGTGTGAAAACTGAGTTTCCATGAGAGCTGCTTGGAAGCCTGATGGTGTGTGAAGTTAGTGAGCCAAATGGAGTTGTTCTCCCACAAGATCCATTCGGCTGATCCTTCTTCAATATGCCCTTCACCAACATGCAGTGTTTCCTTGATTGAATTAGCTCTCACACCAATATTTGCGTCTAGAGCCTTTGCATTGAGGGCTATCTGAAAACGGCTGTGGCGCTGAAGTTGCCTGTGAATGTGGAGTTGGTGGCATGTGAAACCCGCATGTGGAGCATTCGTTTGTGTGGGATGCTCAGCAAGCTTCATTTCAGTCCTAGGCACACAAAGGGCACTAAGCATAGAGTGTGAAAACTGAGTTTCCTTGAGAGCTGCTTGGAAGCCTGATGGTGTGTGAAGTTAGTGAGCCAAATGGAGTTGTTCTCCCACAAGAACCACTCGGCTGATCCTTCTTCAATATGCCCTTCACCAACATGCAGTGTTTCCTTGATTGAATTAGCTCTCACACCAATATTTGCGTCTAGAGCCTTTGCATTGAGGGCTATCTGAAAACGGCTGTGGCGCTGAAGTTGCCTGAGAATGTGGAGTTGGTGGCATGTGAAACCCGCATGTGGAGCATTCGTTTGTGTGGGATGCTCTACCAGGTTCATTCCTAGATAATGCAGTGAAAGGGTACTAAGCCTAGAGTGTGAAAACTGAGTTTCCTTGAGAGCTGCTTGGAAGCCTGATGGTGTGTGAAGTTAGTGAGCCAAATGGAGTTGTTCTCCCACAAGAACCACTCGGCTGATCCTTCTTCAATATGCCCTTCACCAACATGCAGTGTTTCCTTGATTGAATTAGCTCTCACACCAATATTTGCGTCTAGAGCCTTTGCATTGAGGGCTATCTGAAAACGGCTGTGGCGCTGAAGTTGCCTGAGAATGTGGAGTTGGTGGCATGTGAAACCCGCATGTGGAGCATTGGTTTGTGTGGGATGCTCTACCAGGTTCATTCCTAGATAATGCACTCAAAGGGCACTAAGCATAGAGTGTGAAAACTGAGTTTCCTTGAGAGCTGCTTGGAAGCCTGATTGTGTGTGAAGTTAGTGAGCCAAATGGAGTTGTTCTCCCACAAGAACCACTCGGCTGATCCTTCTTCAATATGCACTTCACCAACATGCAGTGTTTCCTTGATTGAATTAGCTCTCACACCAATATTTGCGTCTAGAGCCTTTGCATTGAGGGCTATCTGAAAATGGCTGTGGCGCTGAAGTTGCCTGTGAATGTGGAGTTGGTGGCATGTGAAACCTGCACGTGGAGCATTCGTTTGTGTGGGATGCTCTACCAGGTTCATTCCTAGATAATTCACTCAAAGGGCATTAAGCATAGAGTGTGAAAACTGAGTTTCCTTGAGAGCTGCTTGGAAGCCTGATGGTGTGTGAAGTTAGTGAGCCAAATGGAGTTGTTCTCCCACAAGAACCACTCGGCTGATCCTTCTTCAATATGCCCTTCAGCAAGATGCAGTGTTTCCTTGATTGAATTAGCTCTCACACCAATATTTGCGTCTAGAGCCTTTGCATTGAGGGCTATCTGAAAACGGCTGTGGCGCTGAAGTTGCCTGTGAATGTGGAGTTGGTGGCATGTGAAACACGCATGTGGAGCATTCGTTTGTGTGGGATGCTCTACTAGGTTCATTCCTAGATAATGCACTCAAAGGGCACTAAGCACAGAGTGTGAAAACTGAGTTTCCATGAGAGCTGCTTGGAAGCCTGATGGTGTGTGAAGTTAGTGAGCCAAATGGAGTTGTTCTCCCACAAGATCCATTCGGCTGATCCTTCTTCAATATGCCCTTCACCAACATGCAGTGTTTCCTTGATTGAATTAGCTCTCACACCAATATTTGCGTCTAGAGCCTTTGCATTGAGGGCTATCTGAAAACGGCTGTGGCGCTGAAGTTGCATGAGAATGTGGAGTTGGTGGCATGTGAAACCCGCATGTGGAGCATTCGTTTGTGTGGGATGCTCACCAAGCTTCATTTCAGTCCTAGGCACACAAAGGGCACTAAGCATAGAGTGTGAAAACTGAGTTTCCTTGAGAGCTGCATGGAAGCCTGATTGTGTGTGAAGTTAGTGAGCCAAATGGAGTTGTTCTCCCACAAGAACCACTCGGCTGATCCTTCTTCAATATGCCCTTCACCAACATGCAGTGTTTCCTTGATTGAATTAGCTCTCACACCAATATTTGCGTCTAGAGCCTTTGCATTGAGGGCTATCTGAAAATGGCTGTGGCGCTGAAGTTGCCTGTGAATGTGGAGTTAGTGGCATGTGAAACCTGCACGTGGAGCATTCGTTTGTGTGGGATGCTCTACCAGGTTCATTCCTAGATAATTCACTCAAAGGGCACTAAGCATAGAGTGTGAAAACTGAGTTTCCTTGAGAGCTGCTTGGAAGCCTGATGGTGTGTGAAGTTAGTGAGCCAAATGGAGTTGTTCTCCCACAAGAACCACTCGGCTGATCCTTCTTCAATATGCCCTTCACCAACATGCAGTGTTTCCTTGATTGAATTAGCTCCCACACCAATATTTGCGTCTAGAGCCTTTGCATTGAGGGCTATCTGAAAACGGCTGTGGCGCTGAAGTTGCCTGTGAATGTGGAGTTGGTGGCATGTGAAACCCGCATGTGGAGCATTCGTTTGTGTGGGATGCTCACCAAGCTTCATTTCAGTCCCAGGCACTCAAAGGGCACTAAGCATAGAGTGTGAAAACTGAGTTTCCTTGAGAGCTGCTTGGAAGCCTGATGGTGTGTGAAGTTAGTGAGCCAAATGGAGTTGTTCTCCCACAAGAACCACTCGGCTGATCCTTCTTCAATATGCCCTTCACCAACATGCAGTGTTTCCTTGATTGAATTAGCTCTCACACCAATATTTGCGTCTAGAGCCTTTGCATTGAGGGCTATCTGAAAACGGCTGTGGCGCTGAAGTTGCCTGTGAATGTGGAGTTGGTGGCATGTGAAACACGCATGTGGAGCATTCGTTTGTGTGGGATGCTCTACTAGGTTCATTCCTAGATAATGCACTCAAAGGGCACTAAGCATAGAGTGTGAAAACTGAGTTTCCATGAGAGCTGCTTGGAAGCCTGATGGTGTGTGAAGTTAGTGAGCCAAATGGAGTTGTTCTCCCACAAGATCCATTCGGCTGATCCTTCTTCAATATGCCCTTCACCAACATGCAGTGTTTCCTTGATTGAATTAGCTCTCACACCAATATTTGCGTCTAGAGCCTTTGCATTGAGGGCTATCTGAAAACGGCTGTGGCGCTGAAGTTGCCTGAGAATGTGGAGTTGGTGGCATGTGAAACCCGCATGTGGAGCATTGGTTTGTGTGGGATGCTCTACCAGGTTCATTCCTAGATAATGCACTCAAAGGGCACTAAGCATAGAGTGTGAAAACTGAGTTTCCTTGAGAGCTGCTTGGAAGCCTGATTGTGTGTGAAGTTAGTGAGCCAAATGGAGTTGTTCTCCCACAAGAACCACTCGGCTGATCCTTCTTCAATATGCACTTCACCAACATGCAGTGTTTCCTTGATTGAATTAGCTCTCACACCAATATTTGCGTCTAGAGCCTTTGCATTGAGGGCTATCTGAAAATGGCTGTGGCGCTGAAGTTGCCTGTGAATGTGGAGTTGGTGGCATGTGAAACCTGCACGTGGAGCATTCGTTTGTGTGGGATGCTCTACCAGGTTCATTCCTAGATAATTCACTCAAAGGGCATTAAGCATAGAGTGTGAAAACTGAGTTTCCTTGAGAGCTGCTTGGAAGCCTGATGGTGTGTGAAGTTAGTGAGCCAAATGGAGTTGTTCTCCCACAAGAACCACTCGGCTGATCCTTCTTCAATATGCCCTTCACCAACATGCAGTGTTTCCTTGATTGAATTAGCTCTCACACCAATATTTGCGTCTAGAGCCTTTGCATTGAGGGCTATCTGAAAACGGCTGTGGCGCTGAAGTTGCCTGTGAATGTGGAGTTGGTGGCATGTGAAACACGCATGTGGAGCATTCGTTTGTGTGGGATGCTCTACTAGGTTCATTCCTAGATAATGCACTCAAAGGGCACTAAGCACAGAGTGTGAAAACTGAGTTTCCATGAGAGCTGCTTGGAAGCCTGATGGTGTGTGAAGTTAGTGAGCCAAATGGAGTTGTTCTCCCACAAGATCCATTCGGCTGATCCTTCTTCAATATGC